>NC_043979.1:13748326-13866148 GCF_902148855.1 Sphaeramia orbicularis | reverse complement strand
TTATCAGAAACAGAGAAAACGGAGGAAAAAGTCACTTTTTCCACCAAATATAATGACTGAACACAATCAAGCATCACCATCCACTGTATGGATCCAGCTGCATGGGTTTTACTAGTGGAATCAATGTTGTAGAGCACAGGTGTCAAACATGCAGCCCGGGGGCCAAATCCAGCCTGCCAAAGGGTCCAGTACGGCCCCTGGGATGAATTTGTGAAAGGCAAAATTACACTGAAGATATTAACAATCCTTTTAGTTCAGGTTCCACATTCAGACCAATTTAATCTCAAGTGGGCAGGACCAGTAAAATACTATTCATAATAACATATAATAATGACAACTCCAAATTTTTCTCTTTGTAAATGTAAATATTTTCAATGTTTAACTAAAACAAAGTAAAATTCACAAAAAATGAAAATAACCTGAGCAATATGAACAACCTGAAATGTCTCAAGAGAAGTAAGTACAATTTTAACAAAATTCTACCTGTTACTAAATTTTTGTGTATCTGTAGATCCACTGTGATCTGTAAGTTATAATGTACATATGTAAATGATAAACTGAGGCAGAATATTGTTAAATACACTGATTTTTCAGTTGTTAATGTCACTCACATTGTTTGAAAGGATAGTTTTAGATGTAATTTCATAATGTACAGTAAAGTAACTTTTTTCGCTCTAAACATAGAGAAAAGTTGTAGTGGACATTTATATATCTTATGTAATTATTTTTCTGCTTCGGCCCACTGCAGATCAAATTTAGCTGAATGTGGCCCCTGAACTAAATGAGTTTGACACCCCTGCTGTAGAGGATGACGGTGTTTCCACGGTAACTACAAAGCTTCTGAACGTCTAAATTAACTTTTTGTTTGTTTTTAGAACCCCAGATACAAATTCAAAGTAAAAATCCTTCACCTCCAAATGCCCTTTACTGACTTTAGTTACTTCTAATTTTTCATGGTTGGTGTTAGGGTTAGCCAGAACACCTGACACCGAAGCCGTACCCAACCACCCAGCCCCATTTGAGCCCAGCACGGTGCACAGCTAGGGCTCTGCATCTGGCCCCAGCTGGCCCTCATGCCTGAACTGCAACCTAGAACCGCAGTATGTACCAACCATGGATAACTGCACTGCTGCGAGAACTGTTGTTCACACTTATACAGAATATCCAGCCGACAGGTGACCACAGGTCTACTACCATACTCGGTACTATGTCTCTGGACTTTGAGTTCCTTATCTTTTTCTCCCTGGCTGGTTCAAATAGAGGGGATCCTGTAGAAAGACTTCTCACCATGTCCCGCTGTGTTTGAGCAGCCTTTTACTGCACAAAAGTTACCATGACTTCAATTATTAAGTACAATTATCTGTTTTATCAAGCCTGGCACTGCTCTTTCTGGCTTTGGGTCGCCTTCCAATATGGCCGCATTAACATAGATCACGTGACCTGTGACGTCATGTGGCATCCGTCTATACTAGAAAACGCCACTTTTTACAAAATATTTTAAAAAAATTGATACTCTTTGTTCTTTTTGCAGCAACGCAGAGAAAATAATATGTCATTTATTTTGGGATTGCACCTACACACATATATTTTGGATTGAGTTAAATAATTTTATAAACACAAAAATTGACTCTTCATGTAAATTGAACTTTCAACACTTTTTATTTGGCCTATCACAAATTGATAAAATAACTCCATCAGCCCTGCGATGAACTGGCAAAATGTCCAGGGTATACCCCGCCTTCGCCCCTATGTAGCTGGGATAGGCTCCAAGCGACCCCCGTGACCCTAGTGAGGATAAAGCGGGTTCAGAAAATGAATGAATGAATGAACTCCAGAAAAAAATATAACATCAACCTTTTGATTATTTTTGCCAAATTTCACATTCATTGCTCCAAATTTGCACATCAATGTCCAAACATTACTGTTTTTAAAGCCCTTTTTTCCAATTCTGTAGACAATTTGAGGAACAGCATAAATTCTAAAGCAAATAAAACAAAAAAATATGTCAAGTGTATAATCTTATTTAATTTGTATAATTTCTATTTATACCTCGAGCAATTTTTATTTTTATTATATATTTTTTATTATTTATTTATTTATTTTTCTAATGTTTTTACTTACATGTATTTCTATATATTTGTAATGTAAAATATTTTGTGAATTATAAAACTTTCTACCCTTGTTTGGTGTATACTATGTTCATTGTTCAAATAAGAAAAAAAAAACACCACTTTTTACACTGTCAAAAGTGACACAGAGTGGTGTAAAATATGGCATTCTGAAGAACCAGAAGACGGCGTTTTTTTATGATGCTCTTGAACCACTACATTATGCTGTAAAAAACGGCATTTTGTGGGAATTTACACCGCATTTTATTGTGTTTTGGTGGATTGGACAACGTTTTTTACGACGTTTTTAAGACCAGATGTGTTCTGGGAGTAGCGAATATTCACAGAGTTGGCCTGCCATACGCGGGGCCCTTGGCCACGGGGCCTCACACGTCGCGGTTGCAGGTTTTCGTGGGCCGATGTCTACCATTGCATGGTGGTGGACCGGTGGAGGGGGTCGGATATGGCAGTCGACAGCGGCGACTCTGGACGTGTGCTGGGCCCTTCTCGTGGATCTCCCCAGCAACAGTGCTGACTGGGACATTTTTGTGCGGGCCCCCAGCGTTGATCATTTTTTGGGCTGTTCTCTTTTTTTCTTATAGTGGATAATTTTTTGGGCTGTTCTTTTTTTTCTTATAGTGGATAATTTTTTGGGCTGTTCTCTTTTTTTTCTTATAGTGGATAATTTTTTGGGCTGTTCTCTTTTTTTTCTTATAGTGGATAATTTTTTGGGCTGTTCTATTTTTTTTCTTATAGTGGATAATTTTTTGGGCTGTTCTTTTTTTTCTTATAGTGGATAATTTTTTGGGCTTTCTCTTTTTTTTCTTATAGTGGATAATTTTTTGGGCTGTTCTCTTTTTTTTCTTATAGTGGATAATTTTTTGGGCTATTGCACCTCTGGGCCACCATACAAACCATTCACATACATTTTTTTAGTCACCTCACACACAATCAGATTTGCATAATCAACCTTTTTTTAATATAAACTATAATATTTATATACACTTTAACTATATACTGCAAATACAATCATTAATAAATGTGACAATATCTCCATCATGATAGTCTGTATTAATTAATTAATTACAAATAGGCAATACACAATAATACCATATTTTTGTGCATTCTTATAGCTAGATATTCGCTCATTCCGTTAATGTTCTATATTTTGTTATTTACTGGATTTATACATCCTTTTAAATGCACAAATTTCGGAAATAAACGTAGCACTGGGTCTTTATGTGTTACCTGCTGATACTTCTCTATATTACTGATTCGAACCTGCTGTGGTGTTTTCATACAAAACTCATTCATTGGGGCATTTGCATTTCCATTTCCAACACTGAATTGAGTTTGATGTTGAAAATTGTTGAAAAAACTTTCTTCTGACCTTGGCTCATCTGAGCATTGACATATATAGATGATTGATTTAAATATGAATGCTTACAGGTTTCTGAGTATTCAGCGTCTCTTAATACTAACTTGGACGTCTCCAGAAGACTCACTGATACTTAGAAAACACTCATCCATGATACCTCAGATTTAACCCCAAGAATCTAAAGAATCCGCTTTGCCTCTGTGTTCTGCTGTATTTTTACAGTCATGATGACTTCCCAGCCTGAGTCGGGATGTGGCGTTCCAGCCTGTCAGTGGGTGGTACTGTCTGCCAGTCTGGATGCTGTGTATAGGGTCGCCTTGTGCGTCTTGATTGTGTTAGAACTGACTTCACATTCTGACTGTTAGACTGAGCCGTCTCATTGTGGCACCAACCCTTAATGACGTGGCACGACATGCAAACAGCGACCAAATGGCTGATCTCTGCCAACAGCCGGTGCTATTATAGCTTGTTGTGAGTTTGGTGCAGATAAATGCCTCTGTGTTCAGAACCAGTCTTTAATTATACTCACCCAGCCGGTCGAAATGAGCAGTGGAGCTTCCTTCAGAGTTTCTTTGTTTTCTAGGAAACAGCTATTATATCCTAAAAGGGAAACTTTCTTCACAGCCAAACATTTTCGGCACAAGTCAGTTACTCTGTCATGTCATCCTAAAAATAGGCCACGATTAAAGTATTATATTCTGCCTTTTAAAGCAGATGGTTTTGGAAAATTTTACAATATCTGGAACTCCATGGAGACATTGGGGGTTTTACAGTTTTTTGTTTGGTTTTTTTTGTTACTTAAATTGAGTTCCTGTAGAATTGTATAGTAACCAAAAAAGAAGACAAAGACAATCAAAAAAGACCCACCCCCCAAAAAAAAAACAACAACAACAAACAAACGGAGTGCAAAGAAGTACAAAAGAAAACAATGAGCCCTGGTAGCAACAGTCAGTCTACTGATTTTGTGTAAATATAGTCCATTTATTCCACTTTTTATCCAGTTGTGGTTCTTGCAGTCTCAGTCCGTGTGTTAATTTTTCCATTACAAATATTCCTTCAGTTGTGTATATCCACTGGTCCTTTGATGGAATGGTTGCCCTCCCCCAGGTTTTTTTTTTTTTTTGCAGCTATTAAGAGTATTTTCACCAAATATTCATCCTTTTTAAGAGCTTTTTGTTTTTGCTTCATGATGTAGATGACATATTTTAGCAGTAACTACCCAACCAGTAAGGTTGAAAATATCAAAGCTATATGAATACACTCTATGGATAAATACAATAAAACCTCAAATAAATGTGATGAGTCATCATAAAAAAAAACAAAAAAAACAAAAAACAACTCTTGATCAAGTTATTTATGTGTTAAATATTGAAGCTTACTCTTGGGAGCTAAAAACCTACCTATTAGCATTAGCCAAAAAGTTTCAACCATAAACTTAGACCTCACATGGGCCGAGTGTGTGGCTAAAGAAAAAGACTTGAAGAAAGGATTTAAAACCCCAGTTCTAAAAAAAAAAAAAAAAAAAAAAAGTTTGGACAGTGTGTAAAATCCTGGAATTGAAAGTGGTTTAAGATGAACAGTGACGGGAGAAGCCGTGTGCATCTTCAGGCCCTCAGGTGGCACTGCATTAAAATAAGGTTTCTGTAATAGAAACCACATTGAAATCATTGTAAAGTACACAGATTGACACATCATCCACAAATGCAGGTTCAAAATTTGTAATGCAAAGAGAATCCATGCATTAACATGGTCCAGAAACACTGGTGTCGTCTTGGGCCAAAGCTCATGTAAAAGTGGTAAAGTGGGAACTGTTCTGAAGTCAGACCAGTAAAATCTGAAATTCTCTTGTAACCATGGAAATATTGTAGGACCTCTGGACTAAGGAGCAGACAGACCATCTCACAGACGACCAATCACCAGGTTTTTTTTATTTATTTATTTTTTATTTTTTATCAGTGCTCACTTCAAAAATCTGCATCTTTGGTGATTACATTAACTATAACTTTAATTCTAAACATTGTTGGTGTAAAATACAGTTTGTCATCTTTTCATGGTCGTCAGATATGACCCATTTGGACTTTAGAGGCTCCATAGTGAACATGGAAACCTGTCATCTTCTACAACACTGATTCACCAGTAAAAACCCATGGAGTTGGATCAGGACAGAGAATGGACACGCTGGGTTTATGTTCAGTTAATGATATCTTTGTTGCAAAAGTCACTTTTTCTTCAGTTTTCACTGGTTCTGATATATTAACCCTCAACTTTACTCTGATTTTTATGAACACTACATGCTCAGTGAATAAAAATATTGGAAATATCCTGATTACACAGAAAAGCCAAAAACAGAGATAATATTATAACAAATGGTGATATCATTATGAAAGGTTAAATATATAGAAAAATTCACTTGGTAACTGGAGCAAACATATCACTGGGTCTTTATGAGTTAAAAAAAAATGGCCACCAAAGGCTATTCAAATTAAAGCTGTTAAATGGACAGTATTTGTCATGTTACATGTCTTTTAAGCGTAAGATTTCAGTTTAAAAAATCAGCGAAAGTATCGGTATCAGTATTGGGTCTCGAATATATATGCCAAAAAAAGTAATCGGTATTGTATCAAATCATAAAGTGTGGCATCACCCAGCACTAATAGACTGGTTGTAGAACATCATTGTCCCATCCACAAGATTTTTCCTAAAATGGTCCATTTCAACATAGTAATGATGGGCACACCTTGAACCCTTGACCTGGTGGTTAGGTCCTGGGATCACAAATACTTTATGATAACATGCTACTGAATACTATCTCAGAGTGTGACATCATAATACTGGTAACCAGATACTGATATGTAACTCCAGAGGGCAGTGTTGGTTATGTAGCTCCATCATAGCTGTACATACAGTTTACAGTAGGTTTTCTCAACTCCTACTACTACAACTACTACTCCTACTACTATTACTACTACTACTACTCCTATTCCTACTCCTACTCCTACTACTACTCCTACTACTACCACTACTAATAATATACCATCTTCATTAGGCATGTTAATAGCTCCCCTTTTTTGGGGGGGGACAACTGGTCTACAGTTTATTTGTTTTTTTTTGTTAATTATCGGCTTCAGGAGACTAAAATGTGTAAAATTTCACAAACTTTAATAGTTGAACTGGAAAAAAGGATTATATATAAACACATATCAATAAGATATATGAAAGTGTTGTAGATGTATACATAAGTTTGTGTACATTTGCATATAGATTTATAAATGTTACACTAGAGGGAATGTGTAAAATGAATTTATTCAGACAGTGTATTGAGGTAGAACTTGTAGCTCAGTAAACGATAGTTAACCACCACTTTAGATGCTTTTAGTAGGGCTTACAAAAATTGTTGAATTGATTAAAAAAACACAATGAAAATAAGCAAAACAGTCAAGTAATCAGGTTGTATACAGTCAGTGAAGCAAAATGGATCAATGTCCCGGGGCTCCAGTCCTTAGATCCTCCTTCTCAGTAAGGAAAAACTCTAAAAAACCCAGTGGGAAAAAGACAAACCCCAGGGGGAACCACAGTGAATGACAGCAAGATGTGAGATGATCTGACTCAGTGATTTAACCATCACAGTTCCCTCGCTTGTTGCTCAGGTCCCCTGCTCTTGTCCATTTTACTGTTTCCAACACATCAGCTTCGAGGTCTACATGTTCACTTGCTGCCTAGTGTATCGTACCCACTGACAGAGCCCATTGTAGTGACATAATCTACAGTAATTACCTCCCCCAGAATGTATTGTGATCACTTTGCTTAGTGTGTTTGTTTGTTTGTTAGCAACTTTACGGGAAAACTATTACAACCATTTTTACCAAATTTTACCCACAGATAGACCTAGCCCTGGGACAACCCATTAAATTTTGGGCCAAGTAGGTCCAATGTCAAGGTCACAGCAAGGTCACAAAATCTCAAATTTTCCTATCCTTATCATTGAGCAATTTTCAAAAATTCATAAAAAAAATTAAAACGACTCCGATTAGCCTCACATGGCTAATCAGTATACAGTGCAGTATTGGAATGAAGCAGCATAAAATGGAAATATTCAAGTAAAGTACTACAAATACCTCTAACATATACTGTACTAGAACAAAGGTTCCATTATAGAGTGAAACTATTTGACAAAATGAATATCTTTGCAGAAGCTGAATTCATAACCAAAATGCAGCCATTTAATGTCTTGTCTTGTCCTCATACTGTATGTATTCTGCCTAGATGCACCAGCGTTACCATTAACTTACAACCTTTCATTTATCGTTGCCTGTTTTGACTGTTAAAAGCGTTGCTTGTAGTTACATGTTATGTATGTTAGTCATTCTACTGGCCGAGGGTGTGACTTGTGGTCGAGGTCGTTCTTGACACAGAAACCCACTCTGACCTGAGAATGGTGGCATTGTGCTGCAAGTGGCCGGGGTCTCTGACCTCAGAGGAGTCTGTGTTCAGCTCGACACAGGCTCTTTGTTGCCGCTCACAAAGACAATCCCTCACATCACTCAAACTGTAGCACCACTATGAGTCTTTCAAAAGACGGACGAGACAGCACAACTCCATTTTCCCCCATTGAGCCATTTAACCTGCTGGAAAAGCAGGAAAATATGAAGGTCTTTGAGATCCAGAAAAGACGCTTATCAAAATAAAAGACAATAATTATGATTTTATTCAATACAGGGTTACTAAAACAATAGAAAAACACGTAAGTGCTCAGTCAGTTCATTAAATAAATACATAAATATCAAAAATCATTGTAAACAGTTAAAAATGTAAGTTTGCATGTCTTCCTACAGACTTAGTGTGATATATTCCCTGCCATTATCAAAGGCTTACACATCACATGGTCATAGTTTTAACGTCTGTAGCAGATAAGGCAGATAATACGTAACCAAGAACATCTAACCCGTTTCATTGGTTTTCAATATATATAAGTCAATCTCATGGTCCACAGATGATTTAATCCACACACACACACTGTGATTAATTAACATATGCAGCAAATAAACATGTGTGGGGTGTTAAAAACGGCCAGATTTTTTTTGATGAAGTGAAGTGAATCAAGAATGCACCAGTTTGGACCAGATCTAGACACAAAGTATCTGCATCAAAAGTGCTTCTGTGAATCTTCATACAGTCGGTTCATCAAGTGCAGACTGAAGTAAAGCACCAGTCAGGAGATGAATCATGGGATGTTATTTTGGTCCAGATCTGGCACTGACTTGGCTGTGTTGGTGATTTAGGCACAGTGTCCTGGTGCATCGGAGGCACAGGGAAGCAACTTTTAACCTTCACTCCACAGCGAATGTGTGAATTTGGGAGGCTGCTGCAGCAACTGATAAAGCCACACGTAACCGGTATCTGGCAAAACCAACAGTTCTTTCTTCATTTGTGCCTACCGCTGACACGATAACGATGGGCAGGGCACACCGAAAACGATGGTTTCTAAAAACTCCGGCCAAAGTGGAGCTTTTGGCAAATCTTCATTTTCGTGTTTGTGTGTAAACAGAGAGAAACGCAGATTCTCAGACAGATGTCACAATTTTCGGTGAAAATATTCTACACTTCATATGTGATGATGAAGTATAGAGGAAGAGGATGGAGCTGATAAGTGAAGTACAAGTATTAAATGAGAAAATAGGAAGTAGCGAATATTAGCATCTTAGCTAATTAGTATCTGCTTAACAGGATCTTTGTGTATTTACTTGATATAAAATAAGGCTTTATGAAGCGTTTGCACATCTTCATACTTCATATTTTGTTTATCAGTCCTTTATCTGCTCTGTCCAGTTCCGTGGAAAGTAATTAAGTAATAATCTACGTCCCTGCACAGCGGTCTTAAACATGACTTGAAAAACAGACCGCAGCTGTTAACGACTACAGAACTAACACAGTTTGACCTCGAGACTTCAAACCCTTTTACATCTGCTTAGACATATCAGAAAGCAGTTTGTGATGGTAAAAAAAGTCACCGGCTCATACATTTGCATTGTAGTGGTTGCACGTTTGGATTTGCTTGGACCCGGAACCAGGAAACATGTGACCGTTACATCGTCACTAATGCTAGCTTCCAGGCCGTTTTTTGAGCCCGTAAGTCACGACTTCAAACCACGACTCACGACTTTTGTAACATTCCAGGCAGTCACACAACCAACTGGCCTGAGCGCAAGGAACTGTGGTAGTTAGATGTAAACAAACCAGCATGGTGGACCCGTACGTTACGTTCATTATATCATTTCTATCGCCAAAGGTGCTTGTTCTGTGCTTATTTGAGGGAAACAGAGGAGTGAAAACGGCGCATAAGGCAAGAGAAGCCGTTATACCTTTTATGTTATGTTATTTGTATATTTGGATACGTATTTGGTATTAATTTATTCTTGCACTCAATGGACTGAAAACTAGCTAACACTACAGTAGCTGCTGATTATGCAGAACATTTACAGATAAATAATGTCAGAGCAATACCTTGTTTTAATAAACAATCTGCATAAACATCACATCCATGGGGCTGCCATTGCTAACGTGATGTCAGGACTCAGGTACTGGGAGTACATCAATCTACACTGAACAAAATATAAACTGCACCACTTTTGTTTTTGCTCCCATTTTTCATGAGCTGAACTCAAAGATCTAAAACTTTTTCTGTGTACACACAAGGTTTATTTCTCTCAAATATTGTTCACAAATCTGTCTAAATTTGTGTTAGTGAACACTTCTTCTTTGCTGAGATAATCCATCCACCTCACAGGTGTGGCATATCAAGATGCTGATTAGACAGCATGATTTTTGCGCAGGTGTGCCTTAGGCTGGCCACAATAAAAGGCCACTCCAAAATGTGCAGCTTTATCACACAGCACAATACCACAGATGTCACAAGTTTTGAGGGAATATGCAATTGGCATGCTGACTTCAGGAATCTCCACCAGAGCTTTTGCCTGTGAATTGAATGTTCATTTCTCTACCATAAGCCATCTCCAAAGCGTGTTCAGAGAATTCATGAAGAAGACTGTGCGAGGAAAATGGTGGTCACACCAAATACTGACTGGTTTTCTGACCCCCCTGGACCACCCAATACAGTAAAACTGCACATTTTAGAGTGGCCTTTTATTGTGGCCAGCCTAAGTCACACCTGTGCAATAATCCTGCTGTCTAATCAGCATCTTGATATGCCACACCTGTGAGGTGGATGGATTATCTCAGCAAAGGACAAAGGAGAAGTGCTCACTAACACAGATTTAGACAAATTTATGAACAATATTTGAGAGAAATAGGCCTTTTGTGTACATAGAAAAAGTTTTAGATCTTGAGTTCAGCTCATGAAAAATGGGAGCAAAAACAAAGTGGGGCATTTATATTTTTGTTCAGTGTAGTACGAGTTCACGGGTGGGAAGTCACAGGTTTGACTGTCATTCCAGTGCCTTTTCACCAGTAGAAAGTTGGAAAACATGAGTTACGGGTTGCCTGGAACGCAGCATTCCATCCCCATAGGTTCATACGGAAGTAATGTTTTATTGTGTTTCTTTTCTGGGTTCTAATTGGTTAATGGCACTAGATCATCTCACCACACCTGCCATCTACAGGCATGACATGCTTTGACGGTGTAGATATACGAGGCCATGTAAACGAAGATTTTCTGAATTGTTTTCCAAATACTCAGCTACGTCTGAATGTAGACACAGATGTCAGTAGAGTAATTCAACTAAATGTGAGAAAGCTGGAATGAGACTGTAAATGAACGGTAAGGAAATAACACATAACAAATAAGATTTCTTGTTAATTCTGACGGTGCAGAGATCATCCAGGAGTTTTGGAGTTTACCAGTTGCTGCAGGTGTTGCAACCGCACTGTATGATGTCCCGCTATTTTTCGCTGGCCTTCTTTAAAGCTGTATCTGACACAAACCGAACGGTGCTTGGTGAAACAAGACAGTGTTCCTTCTTTAACAAACAAAAAGGCATTAAAGGTGTTGAAGTCCCGGTTAAGTTGCTGTGATGATAGCGGGGACTCTGATGGTGTTAGCGGGTGTGTGATTTTCATTCTCAATCTGGTAGGTGGCATCGGGGCTGGCAGCGGCGGCGGGCATCTCCCCTGACCGTTCAGTCATCGTAATAGCCTCGTCCTCCCCTTCCTCCGCCCTGTCGAAGGATCGCTCAGCCTCTTCGGACAGACGGTTTTCTCCTTCTCCTCCTCCCTCTGGGAAAATGACACCAGGGGAAAAATTATGCTTAGCTGATGAATAAATAATGGTATGGTATGCCTTATCTGTACAGGGGCAGTGCACAACAATACAATGACCTAGACAGACTAAGAGGAAAGATGCTTGGTGCCAGGTTATAGTATAAGTGCCAACTTACATCTATAGTCCCTGGACAGGTTCATGGTTAAAAATAAATAAATAATGATAGTTGGTGTACGTTAATTACAAGACCAATTAATAAGTTACCATAGAACAAGGTTACATATGTGTCACATCAATCAAAACAAACAATACTAGCTATTAGGGATTTATAGCATTTTTTTGGACATTTTGATTATTTTTTCCTTTTTTGAGTTGGTGATCATTACATCTGTTTACAACTTATGGCATGAATTACTGCAAAAATGTGTCCTTTTTGACATATTCATTTAACCCATAAAGACCCAAATATCTACTGATCTAAAACTATTTAATACCTGTTGATCCATTAATCCTATCAATACATGTAAATAATCGGTGTAAAGTGCAGTTTGTCGACTTTTCATGGTCATCAGATATGACCCATTTGACGTTCAGAGGCTCCGTAGGGAACATGAAAACACCGTCATCTTCTACAACATTGATTCACCAGTAAAACCCATGGAGTTGGATCATGACAGTAGATGGAAATGCCTGTTTTTACATTCAGTTATGATACAGTATCTTTGCTGAAAAAGTCACTTGTTCTCTAGTTTTCTCTGTTTGATATAATAACCTTTGAATCTACACTGAGTTTTAATGTATATCTAAATTAAGTTTAGAAGGAATACATGATTTGTAGTGAGAAATACAAGATACAGAGGGTAATATTATAATAAACCGATGATAAATCACTTAAGAAAAGGTTCAATAGAGAGAAAAATTAATTTGGGAACTTCCATAAAAGTAGCACTGGGCCTTTATGGGTAATTTAAAATCAGTAACTTTCACAGGTCTATTATTACTACTGTCTCTTTTTGCATCCGGAGACTTTCAAGCCAAAATGTACATGCAATAAATAGGACCAATGTCCCTGTAATCTCACTGGCATATTCTATCAATAATAACTTCGAATGTGTCAATCAACGTCATACTTTGTTTTCATGTACATGTACAGGTTTTTATTTTTGTTTATTTGTTTTGTTTTCTTTTAATCTGTTTCATTTGTAAAGACTAAGTAGGATTACTTTGTTTTGTTGCATATTCAAACTAAACTAAACTAAATTTGTAAGCTTCTGCCGCTATGTTAGAGTGCTGCGGGTCATTTTAGGCCATGTCCACACAAAACCGCATCTTCCCTATCCGATCTTCTGCTTTGTCGTTTTTAGAAGAGTGCTCCGTGAACACTGAGTCATTTCAGGAAATATCTACTTCCACATGAAACCAGTGAACATGACTGAAAATGCTGTAGTACAAATGCCAGGCCTGTATGTGGCATTGTAATGCTCTCGCACAAAATGGAGAAGAAGACGTGGAACATGCGCATAAAGCTTGCATACTGTATACAAACCATAAACTACAGATGAACAAGAACAACAACTCTCCGCGGTAGATCCAAGAGGATGTAGTGAATATTGTTAGCTATGGTTGTTTTGTCGTTCATTGTAATTAAAGTGTACCTGAAGATTTTGATTTCAATATTTCCAATAAGCTCAATAGTCTGTATAAGTCTGTCCATGGTCTAGCACCAATGTACATCTCTGACATGTTGGTCCCATATGAACCCCCTCGGACCCTGAGAACCTCAGGGACTGGTCTTCTGCTGGTGCCCAGCGTCAGGACTAAACACGGTGAAGCTGTGTTCAGTTCCATGCAGCTAAACTCTGAAACAGTCTTCAGGCCTCTGTGGACAATGTTTAAGTCCAGGCTGAAAACAGCTCTGTTCAACTGTGCATAGAACAACTGAAAGGGTTCTATCTGACCTCTTCTCTTTTACTTTATTTTAATTGATTATTAGTTATGTTTTATTGATTATTTTTAATTGTAATTGTGTATTTTTAACTTGTCTCTTCCATTTTGTAAAGCACTGTGAATTGCCCTGTGTATGATTTGTGCCATACAAATAAGTTTGCCTTGCCTTGCCTAGCTGTTGTAGCACCAGCACTACTCTGTAGTCCGCCATTGTTGTTGTTGCTGTGAAGTGGCATCTTGCTTCCAGGGTGAAAGGTTAAAGAGGTGGGGCTATGACATCATCGTTTTAGAAAATTTGTTGGTTTGGGGTCGCACAGATGAAGAAGCGAAACCGACATTTTCAAATTTAGTCAGTCTGGGACCTGGTTTCAAAAAGTTGCGGTTTCAGTGACTGAAAACACCGGTTTCGTGTGGACAAAAGGCCTATCTGATACAAAACCTTTGCGGATTCGACTGAACCATCTTTGTATAGACAGGGTCTTAGTAGTCCGGCCAAGAACCCCCTGGGCTTCTTCCAAATACCCCTGGGCGTATGCGTACTCCCTATCTGAGAAAGACTGCCCTAGATCATAACACTACCCCCACAGGGTAGACTAAAAGCTTACTGTAAAGGTTCTGTATGTCTCTGTGATGTACCACAGTATTAATAGCATTAAGTATAACATTCTATCTCTGCACTGAGATCATGTGTCTTAACCCCCTCCCCACACACACACACACACACACCACCACACACACACACACACACACACACACACACACCAGCTCCACCTACCTCTTTCTTCATCCTGTAGTATTCGTCGATGGCGTACTGATATTTGGCGGAGGTGATGCCGAAGAGGGAGGCCATCCTCTCACCCAGGTAGTCACAGGCTGGAATATGGTAAAAGTATTAACAGAACATTTACATTCTGTCTAAAAGGAACATTTCCTCAACATTCATCCTCATTACAAAATTAAAATTCAGTTCGATCAAAATTTAGCATTTCTACTTTTTGTTAACAGTGAATATTAATCCTCAGAGACAGAGAACTGCTTTTGTAGTACCGGACTGGCTCTAGTTTATTTAGTTTTTCTTCAGTGTTCCTGTACTATCATGGAGATGCAACGAGGAGGAATGTCACTGTTTTATTTGAGAGTCCATTATGGTTGAATAATTGTTATCCTGTTATTGTTCACTGTGTATTATGTATGTGTTCTATAGAATTTTGACTTTGTATGGATTCTACCTGGGCCAGGTGTCTCTTGCAAAGAGATTTCTAACCTCAATGAGACTTCCTGGTTAAATAAAGGTAAATAAAATAAATAAATAAATAATATCAGTCAGAATCAGGTGTCAAATATCATCTGATTCAGGAGTACCTCGATTTCAGCCAGTTCATTTAATGTCACAGTTTTCACAAATACTAATAATAGTGTCAAAATGTAGTTGTTGTTTTTTTTTTAATTTTATAACCCAGAAAAAACCTATAGCTTTTTCTGCTGTCTGACCTAATTGGTATCTTTTCAAAGTAAATTAAGTCACTCTCTGGCTCAATGTAGGAACTGTGATGCAAAATGTTCAGGTCTACACATATTCACTATGGAGCCTTTAAATGTCCAAATAAGAGCTCCTAAAAACACTGAGGAACTCTACTTTACATTACCTTTTTAAAGCATATGTGTGGATTAGTGGTTCAATAATTACTGAAAAAATTCATTATAGTCACAGATGATGGTTTATTTGATTTTAAAGGATTATTTAATCAAACCTGAGATGGTGGATGTTGCAGCTCTCCACATGTGGAACCAAAGTATGGACCCCACTCATCTTCGACTGCAACACACACCCACACACCACACACACCACACACCCACAACACACACACACACACACACACACACACACAAAATGACTTTTCAAATTGATGACAATGAAAATACTTGTACTTCCCACATCATAGGTGTCAAACTCATTTTAGTTCAGCGGCCACATTAAGCCTAATTTGACCTGAAGTGGGCCAGAACCAGTAAAATAATAGCATATATCTTATAAATTAATGACAACTGCAAATTTTTCTTTGTAGGTAAAATGACAGGCTGTATAAATTTTTACCTTACAAACTATACTTACACAAAACATGTGAATATCATGAAATTCATGAACAACCTAAAATTTCTTAAGAAAATAGCTGAATTTTAACAATTTCTGCCTCAATTGATCACTTACACATGTGCATTACAACTCACAGAGTCATAGCAGATCTACAAAGACACGAAATATCTAGTAACAGGCAATCTGGAACTGAAAAATATAGCATCTAACTTTATGATCAACAGTGTTGTGCAAGTCACGTCCAAACTGTAATACATTACAGATTACATGTTACTGCTATTTCAAAGTAATTCCCTACCTTACAATATTACTGTCTCAGAATTGTAAAGCATTACATGACTCCTGTAGTATTTTTGAGTTACTTTCGCCAAAATAACTACAGAGGTAGAACTTAACATTCTAAAAATGAGAAAATGTACTTCGAAGCATTTTAAATCCAGTAGAGGAGGATATGGTGTAGCATAATGACTGAGGGCGATCCAGGTACAAAGTGAAGACTCAAGGCAATGTTGATGTTGATGTTAAATTGCTAGTGCTATTTCTCAATGTCAATACCTTCAAGACTGAACTTAAAAACTGCTGAAATCAAATCAACATTGTACATACTAGGGGCCCTGCAGGTCTCTTGATGCACGTTGCATGTTTTCCTCCCGAGTGTCCAGAGAATCTGCACTACTGCATTTCACTAACAAGAGCTGCTTGCAACCAGGTAAATTGGTTCATGTTCATATTCATCATCACTGGAATCAAGTTTTCTCTGTTTGCGCTGCATGACCACCTGCCCATGTAGCAATGTCTCTCTAGGTGTTTTAACTAATACTTAAAGGTTAACTGTGTATACTATGTATGTGAACTATGCTATGTAATGTGAGGGTGTAGCCTTAATTTTTAAAAAAATGTTTCTAATTTTTATGAATGCTGGTATTTTACATCTTACCCAGGGACAAAAAAAATAGGGATGGAAAACAGTATCTGTATGCTTTTTAAGAATAGGTCTGTAGTGAGAGTTGTTGTTACCTAAAAAGACCACTAGATGTCAGACTAAGACCATGTTATGTCCATGGGGGAGCCAACTGTTTAGACTTACCTTGAAAGAAAGATAAGGGATACCCCATATCCATATATTAATTTAAAGTTAAGAGTTTAATATTAGAACATTAATGAAACTTGTTCAAATAAATCTTTTTCACGAATCTAATTATGCACTTGGTTTTCTTGAATTGATTATGTTAATATCTTACTGAAAAAGGTGTATTACTTATTGTTATTATCCTGATTATTGCTTGATGGGATGATACATTTAAAAATCCTGAAGGGACAAAATCATTCTAATGAAATGTTTGTTTTGTTTTTTTCTTTTTGTTCAAATTAATACAAAAATAGATAATCTTAATTTCGTTGTGAGTCTAATGACTACTGTAGAAATCGCCGTATTTATGAAGCTGATGAGAAACCGTGGTTAGAAAGCTGTACTTGCATTAATCAAACACTAAGTGTCACTCTGAGACCATGTTATGTCCATAGGGGATCTAAGGGTTCAAACTTACCTGGAAACATGGAGACACAATAAGGCACTACAGACATTAAAGGTTAAAAATGAGACCCAGTGTATTAGAAAATGTATTTAAACATTAAATATCAAGTATTTTTTATTCTATATCAAATATTTTAAATCTAAAAGATATTTAAAAAAAAAAAAAAAAAAAAAAAAAAGAACTCTAAATGTGATTCTAGTTCCAATTCCATAATAATACATAAGTGAAATTAAGTAGTTAAAGCTCTAACTTTACATGAGATTTTGCATATTTTTTTTGACTTTTAATGTTTGATAAAGAATATTTCATGTATTAAAACAATCAAATTACCTATAAATATATATATATACATATTTTCAATGAGACTAAGTTGTACAAGCCACTGATAAAAACTGTATTTGGACAGTTTATCAGTGCTTATACATGTTATACATTCACAAAAATACATTTATTTAACATTTTTGTGTGAAATCCCCCGTAATTACACAAGATATTTGTCAATTAACAAACAGGTCTTGTTAAACTCACAGATCAAATACTTCTTTTACGGTTAATTGTCAGTAATTTGTCTTGTTTTATTTTTTTTTTTTACAGTATTAAACTTAAATTAACAGTTTAATCTCATAAATAGAAAAGAAAATTTGTGACATTATGATACATTTGCAAATGTATTTTAACTGTATTTTTCTGTGAAAAAAGAAAAAAAGTCTCTTAAAAAATGAATTTTTTTGTTATTCACAGTTACAGTTTTTTTGTGTGTGTTATTTTACATTTGACATGTAAAATCACAGTCTATTTTTGTCATGTCAGTGTTATTTTCCTGTATCTTGAAAATACAGGAAAAGAAGGACCGCCAGATCCCGTTCCAAACCCTGTACCCAGCGCGGCTGAAAGTTAAATATAATGATGAAACACGGATCTATGAGAGCGCCGAGGAAGCCTCAACTGACATGTCAAACAGAGGATACCCCGTAGAAATCATCAGCCCCCCAGAGACTTTGATGGACAAACTGCGGCAGCTGACCTGGGAGAAGAGCAGCTGGCGAAGGGGAAACGCACATCCCACTCCAGACGAGAGTCTAACTTCAAGGAGAGACTACAGTCTTTCAGGCGTGCTTCAACTCCAACAACTTAAGTTAAGCCTTGACATGCTTTTCTGGTAGACGAACGAGCCCCATCTTTTGATGTTTTCCCCTCCAATGTCTGAGTGATTGAGCAGGTACAGTTACAAATATAAAAACCTAAATCTAGACGGGGAAATGGCTGTATTACCTGGTAATTCTGAAATAATGTTAATTACTAAATTTAAGAATCACAGGGTGCAGTAAGGGATGTTTTGGTGCTGATATCTTGAGTTAGGGCCCCCTTTTGGGGTTACGGGGAGGGGCTTTCCCTAAAGGCTTGAGTAGGGTCACAACAATGACCTCTGAAGTGGAAGTCACACACAGCTTTGTTAAATTATATGTTATTTGTTTTATATTTCTGGTTTAATATTCCTGTTTCTATGTTTGCTCCCTGTTTGTTCTGTCAGGGAGGGGAGCTTTCCTAGGAAGTATATAGATGCTGATTTTTGTTTGCAGACATGCAAGGTCAAACCTTAAAAGTAGCTTCATTTAATGTCAATGGTATACACAGTCCAATCAAAAGAGGGAAAATTTTGTCCAAATTAAAAAAAGAAAAAATTCAAATCGCTTTCCTACAGGAAACGCATCTAAGTGATACAGAACATAATAAGCTAAATAAGATGGGCTTCAAATACATATACTCATCTTCTCATAAATCAGGACGCCGTAGAGGAGTGGCTATACTGATATCTGGTCAAGTTAAATATGAACACGTGGTCAGAAATTAGGGACAAAGAAGGAAGATTTGTTTGATTACTGGGAGAATTAATGGATCCTTAATAACCTTCCTAAATGTTTATACCCCCCCTGGAAGTGACTGGCTATTTTACAGAAAATATTCGAAATAATGACTACAAAAAGCCAGGGCACTTTAATCAGTGGAGGAGACTTTAATATTCGTTTGAATCCTAGACTAGACGCTTCCAATAGAAAGTCAGACTCAAATGCTATCATAAGAAAGTGAATGCTTTGATGAGGGAAGTGGGAATTATTGATGTTTGGAGAGAAGTGTACCCATCTGGCCGAGATTTACCCACTTCTCCTCACCTCATGCAGTTTTACTCCAGAATAGATGATTTTGTCACCTTTAGCAGAGACTTTCACAGATAGAACAATGTGAAATTGGTCCAATTGTCTTATCAGACCATAGCCCTATATACATGTCAATAAATTTAAAAAATAAACCAAGATCTTTACCGTGGCGCCTGAATTCAAATCTTCTAAATAACCCACAGATTAAAGAAAAAATTAGGAAGGAAATTAAAACATATTTGGAGCTAAACGATAATGGGAGGTGAACGCCATCTGTGCTCTGGGACGCACTTAAAGCGGTACTAGTCGGGGGAAAATAATAGCTATCTCATCGTATGAAAAGAAACTTAGAAAAGAAAGGCTCATTAATTTGGAAGCAAAATTAAAGGAATTACAAAGAGACCACGTTGAGACTCTAAATAAGGAAACTAGATTAAAAATGAATAAAATAAAAAAGGAATAGATGAAATCAATACTTTAGAAATACAGAAACTGTTGTTATTTACAAAACAACGGTACTATGAGCGGGTGGAAAATCTCTCAAACTCTATCTTACAGATTACGCAAACAACAAGCAGACAATTCAATACATAAAATAAGAAATCCTTATTCTGGGAACACTGAGACACAACAGAGAGAATTCAGCAAAGTTTTGCAATGTTTTATAAATTCGTTGTATTCCCAGCCAAACAAATGATGATCTTCAGATTGAATCATTTTTAGCCACCCTTAATTTACCTACCATTTCTAATGAACAAAATGTCAAATTATTGTCTGAAATAAAAATAGGAGAACTAAATGCAGCAATAAGTAAATTGAAAACAGGAAAGTCACCGGGCGCAGATGGCTTCACCTCTGAATGGTTACAGGACTATGAAAGAAACACTGCTCCAGTATTATTGAGAACTTTTAACTGGGTGTTGAAGAAGAAGGAAATTCCCGGCCTCCTGGAGATATGCCATTATTTCTGTGTTACCAAAAGATGGAAAAGATAGTTGGAGTGCAGTAATTACCGACCGATTAGTGTATTGAATATAGACTATAAATTATTTACAACTATACTGTCCAAAAGAATCGATACTATACTACCAGAATTAATCCATTTTGATCAAACTGGTTTTGTAAGACAAAGACAAATACAGGACAATATTAGGAGAACTTTGCATATAATAGATCAAATTGTCAAACAAGGAATAGCAACAGCCATTATTAGCCTAGATGCCGAAAAGGCTTTTGATTCGGTCAGGTGGTCTTTCCTGTACAAAGTTTTAGAAAGATTTGGTTTTCATAAAACTATTATTGAAGTATTTGAAGCCCTTTACGACAAAACCCTCTGCAAAAATAAAAATTAATGGTGACTGATCTAATCCATTCATCCTTGAAAGAGGAACTAGACAAGGCTGCTGTGCCTCACCTCTTCTCTTTTCTTTATTTATTGAGCCTTGGCTCAATGGATTAGGCAAAACACAGACATTAAGGGAATAAATATGTCATCAGGAGAAAATAACTGGCTTTATTTGCAGATGATGTATTGATATATTTATCACAACCTACACAGTCACTCCCAAAGCTTATGAAGCTGCTAGAGCAATATGGGATGTACTCAGGATATAAACTTAATATACAAAAAACACAGGTAATCACCTTTAACTATGACCCAACTATTCACATCAGAAACAGATATAAAATTAACTGGGATGCAGAATCAATCAATACCTAGGGGTAAACTTAACAAAGGATATCACAAAATTATTTGAATTAATTATAACCCCTTAAATTCCAGTTGAAATCTGATATTTCGCGTTGGAATGTTATCCCTTTCTTGAGCTTAAGCTCTAGGGTGGAGTCCATTAAAATGATATTTTACCAAGACTGCTTTATCTTTTCCAAAATCTTCCAGTGTCAATACCAGCCAAAACAATTCAATGAATGGGATGTGATGATATCCAGGTATTTATGGCAGTGGGAAAAAACCCAGGATTAGGTTTAAGACCCTACAACTAAGTAAAGAGAGTGGGGGTATGGGTCTCCCCCTCCTTAAGAAAGTATTACATAGCAGCACAGTGGAGGCCATTGATTTGCTTGTGTAACCCTGCTTATTCTGCACGCTGGAAAGAAATTGAAAATGTGATGTTAGAAGGGATACCCATTGAAGCTGCTATGTGCAGATAATGAACTTTTAAATAGACAGATGAGCATAGGCAGTCCTTGTTTAAATCTACTATTGAGAACTTGGCAGGAAATTATGAAAACTTGTAATTTAAATGAACCAGTTAAACTACTGCGATGGTGTGCTTATGATACTGAATTTATTCCAAATAGATCTGATGGTAAGATTTAAGACATGGACTGCTAAAGGTCTAACAAATTATTACTCATTTACTAAGGAGGGGATATCCATAGTTTTTGAATTCTTAAAGAAAAGGCACAATCTTGAGCAAAAGGACTTCTATAGATATCTTCAAGTTAGAAAACTATTTCAACCAGATTCTGAGACAAAATATAGGTAAAGTAGAAACTGGAATTCCTGAAAATCCTTTTGTCAGTATCAGAATCCCCATGTTCTAAGATAATATCTAACTATATAAAAATATACTCAATTCTGAATCAGAAAATACCTGGTATATAAAGAAAAGTGGAAAAAGAGGGCAATTTGGTTATAACAGAGGATGCTTGGAAAAGAATATGTCTCATACAATGGACTTCAACCTGCTCGACTACTTGGCGCGAATTTTGTTGGAAAAATGTTGCTAGGTTTTTATCACAACCTTTACAAAAGGGACACAGGGGAGGGGCTTCCAGCTGTTGGAGACGATGTGGGATGGTCAACACCAATCATTACCATATTTTCTGGAGTTGCCCAGTCATCGTCCCTTACTGGCAGGAAATCCACAAACATAGTTAATATATATAGGAGTGAATATCCCTTTTACTTTTGATACAGTTTATTGGGAGATATTCAGTTTGACGGATGGAGAAATAACGATAAAAAGCTGGTCCAAATTCTCCTGGCTGGAAGTAAAAAAGTTATTACGAGAAATTGGCTCAAACCCCATCTACCCCTATAGATGAATGGATCGATATTATCCAGGAAATTTACATGATGGAGCAGCTGTCGTATTCCTTAGAGTCCAGAAAGAGAAATTTTAACAAAATCTGGAGTAAATGGACTGAGTATGTCAAACCTAGAAGACCAACTTCTTTTGAATTTGTTGGAAAAAGGATCAGGAAACAGTGTCCTTATTGATCTAGACATTTTATTTTTTCTCTCTTTTGCCTATGACCTTTAACCCGAACCTTTTTTATTTCATTATACTGCTGCACAGGAATTTTGTCTTGAAAAACCTTCCATTGTGAAAGCTTCCAATGTTTTTGTTGAAATTGGTTCTAAACCATATTTACCTAAAGGTATTAAAAAAAAAAAAAAAAAAAACAACATCTGAAAGAGCTACATCGAGAATACTCCAGATGATCTGTGACTGCTCATATGTAAATGTTATGGTATAAATATATGTATATATATATTTATATATATATATGTATGAGGAGAGAATGTAACAGATTGTGGCATAGCCATTTGTAATGCTCTTTATAAATAAAAAATTTAAAAAAAAAGAAAATACAGGAAAAGTCTGTAAAATAAACAGTGAAAATTCTGTTAAATTATAGATTATTTTTTTTACAGTGAGGGTCTGATTACCTAATAACAAAAAATGAGTCAAATCATATGAAGTGTTTCATCTTGCTGTGCTGTTCTGCAGAAGATACAAAGCCTTTTCCTTCATTGCATGAGTTTCTGAAAAACTATTTCATATGTGATTCATGCGCAGAAAGGCATCTCCTAAAGCTGCACAGCGTTCGTACTTTGACTGAAATGTACTATATTGATCTCTAATAGTTTATTTTACGTTTTATAATAATAACCTACTATATACAGGGTGGGGAAGCAAAATTTACAATATTTTGAGGCAGGGATTGAAAGACAGTGTATGACCAGTTAGTTTATTGAAAGTCATGAGAATTTATTTGCCACAAGAAAACTGACCATAATAGAAAATGTTTTTATTCTATGTGTCCTCCTTCTTTCCAATAACTGCCTTCACACGCTTCCCTAAACTTCCGCAAGTGCCCCTCAAATATTGGGGGTGACAGCTTCTCCCATTCTTCTTAATAGTATCTTCCAGACTTTCTCGTAATAGTTTTGCTCATAGTCATTCTCTTCTTTCCATTATAAACAGTCTTTATGGACACTCCACTATTTTTGAAATCTCCTTTGGAGTGACGAGTGCATTCAGCAAATCACACACTCTTTGACGTTTGCTTTCCTGATTACTCATATGGGCAAAAGTTTCTGAAAGGTATGGATAATAGTGTTAGGTAGGATTATGACATCAATATATGTTTGGTTTCAAACAATTGATGTAGTGCCTGCTGAGAAAAAACAACTAAATGTTTCATTGTAAATTTTGCTTCCCCACCCTGTATAAATAATTTTTGGAGGAATGATGAATAATAGTCATGTGTTGTATTATGTACTTTAGTGCGTACAAACATCTGTAATACATGTTGCATCCATCCATTGGAGCATTTCAGGTCATTCTTAAAAAGATAAAACCTATATTGCATGATTATCCAAAACTTTTAATGTCTGCAGATGCAAAAAAAAAAAAAATATCAGTGTTTATCTGTACCTACACATATGGATAAAAAGTAAAAGGACACGTCTTTATACTTTACTTTATACTGAGTTATAAGCTGCCTCTTTATGAAATGTTTGAAGGAATGTGACAGAATCAGTTGTGGTGAGGCAATGCACAGGGTATAAACCTGATAAAGCATTGTAGAAGGAATATTTTGTGTTGCCACTCTTTCTTTTTTTTTTTGTTACTTTCCTAGACATGAGCGTCAGTCCTTGGTGTGTTTTGTATTTCAGTATACATGGACAGTCTATTGACTCTTAGTTGTTTTCCTTGGCATTTGAAGGATATTGACATCCTCTGTTTGTTCACAGGGCCTGAAAGCGACTAAAGATGCAAGGCTCCCCCTTTTTATATTGTAACCATCACATTCTGTTGTGTTGTATGTCTGTGTTGGAAGGAAGACACACAACGATTATACACGTGTAGTGTGGTATTTGCTTTCTCCTCTTTTACACCAGCCCATAAAAAGTTTACTGAGAGCCCTCCCTTCTGCTTTCATCAGCATAATCACTTTGAGCTCACTATTATGCAAATGAAATCACAGCTCTATAAACCATATGTAAATGGAAAACACAAGCATGTCCAGACAAAAAGAAGAGGGGAGAGAGGACAGGCCCTGTCTGTTTCCTCTCCCAACCTCAAAGTTTTTAGACCTAAGCCCATTTGGAATAACTGCAGGCCAGAGGACCATTATAAAGGATTGAATCCAGCTGATAAAATTAGAACCCAACCCAGAATTGTTGTACAGTGTAAATCAAGTAGGACCACTCAACACGGTCAAACGCTTTTTCTGCGTCGAGGGAAACCCCAGACCATTCACTGCTGACAGAACTGAATTGTGTTTAGAAGACGTCTGAGGTTATTACACAAATTGTGACCCTTAATAAAGCCTGTTTGATCAGTATTTATTACACAGGGCAAGATACTTTCCAAACGTGTTGCAAGAAATTTTAGACAGAATTTTTAAATCAACATTAAGCAATGAGATGGGTCCTGTAAGAGCCACAATCTATTTGTTTTTTTTTTCAAGGGTGGCATGCCGTTGAAAACAAAAATCTATGTGTAAAAAAAAAATGTCTGACAGTGAACACAACATTGGTTCAGTGAAATACACTTGGACTGTTTCACCACTGGCTGCTTTAGAAAGGATGGGTTGTCAGATAGTTTTCATCAGAGTAAAACCCCCTGTTCCCAATAAAACTAAACTTGTAGTTTCTAAATCTACCAAGAAGTTGTTTACCCAAAAAACCCCTAAAGATATCATTGACAGCTGTTTAAAACATGTGAGTGTGTGTGTGGCTTGGCGTAGGTGTGTGACGTCAGTGTAGACAGCTGATATGAAGATGAAGAATCTATTATATATACTATTATAAGAACCTATAAATAATGAAAACACTCATTTTCCTCTTTTGATTTAGTGTAAAAAAAAAAAAAAAAGCCAAATTACAAAAATGTTTACATTTAGACTAACCCTTTACAAAACTGTGACCCAGACAAATATGAACAAACTGAAATGTCTTTAGAGAAGGATGTGGAATCTGAATAATATTCTGTCTGTTATTACATGTTTTGTGTGTGTGTGGATCCACTGTGATCTTGAGTTAGAACATGCATGTGTAAATGATAAACTGGCAGGATTGGTAACATTGCACTGACCGTTCTGTAGAATTTGAGGTCGTTCATATTTGTTCATGTTCTGTTCAAGTACAGCTTGTACATGTAAACATTTTCATTTTACAGAATTGGACTGTTTTGTGTTGTTGTTTTTTTACTCAAGCTTTGGGAAATGTATCCAGATCCATTTATTTCTAATCCAGTTCTGTGTGTTTATTCTAGTACAGAAATAGCCCATGTTTTGGTCATATTTCAATCAGATCTGTAAAAAAATTCAAATTCCATTTGATATCATTGATACTGATTTATTGGATCAATCCACGTCCTATCTCTGACAATGGGAACATTTTTCAAGTGGCACCAAATCCAGAATCAGATCAGATCCAATATTTCACTAACTTTTGTTGACATCATCAAAAGAAGCTGTATACCAAGTTTGAAGTCAATTGAATTGTAGTGTAGCCCGATGGAATAGGGGATGGTGTGTGTTAAAACGTACAAAAAAAAAAAAAAAAAAAAAAAAGCATAATACATAAATACCTAAGTTCATAAGTGGAATACAAAGGGTTAAAAAATTAAAACCATTTCAGTTGGGAGTATTAAAAAGATCATTATTTGTGAAAAGGTATGTAACTTGTTGAGTTTATGCACTGTATTGTTTACAGGATGTTAAATGCAAAGTGTTTGTTAAAATACTTAATTAAAAATAACAATATTAATAAGATGGGAAAGTTGCGCAAATGTTTATGTTTTTGTTAAAAGTAATGAAAATGTATATTTTATGTAATGTGTATTATGAGCTTGGAGAATAGTTCGGGGTCAAGGGAACAGGAAGTAGGAAGTAGAAGAGAGGAAACCTGGTGAAGACGACGGCGCGTGTGTGTATGAGAATATGGAATAACAGACAGTGTATTCAGGAAGAAAAGAACACCAGTTTAGTTCAGGAAAGTGGTTCGGACAGATGACAAACGTGACTTTAATGGTGAGAGACTCTGTGTTGTAACAGCACTTCGACTAGAAGTCAACGTTAAAAAAAAAACACAGACTGCGACCTCAGTAAAGTTAGCTGCATGTGGCTACTATGGACGGACTAAGCTAGCAGGTTAGCTAACCGCTAACTGCAGAATGTACGGAGGACCCGACTGAGCCCACAGCAACACTGGAGCTGACGGACAGGAGGACTGCCGATTACCGGATTCTGGATTTCCTTTCCCTGGACGTGTGGAATTAACAGTTTCTCGGGAGCTGTGATACAGGTACCTTTTTGTGTTTTTTTTTTATTGCCCTATGAGGTGAAGAGCCATTTGGTTTCAGGCTGCAGCGCACAGGCCTGCACAGCCCTTATAAACTGTGTGTGGGTGTTTTTGCATTGTAAATGGAAGATTTCAAGTGCATACAGTGTGGTTAAAGTGCTCACAGTGTTTATAAAAGGGTTCATTTCAAGGGTAAATTGTTTTAAAAAAGTACATTAAGTTACATTGTACTAAAAATGGTCTAAAAATAAAATACTGCCATAGTTTAAATATCGTAATATTGTAAGAGATTACATACTTAACAAGAACCCAGGTTAGCTACCCCTGTCAAAGCAATGAAGAGCAAAGGGGCGCTACAGTAGTTTCGGAGAGAAGACGATTGAAATTTTTGTAACAGATGACAGACGCCACATGACGACAATAGCTTACAGGCCGAAAATCAGTTTGCAATTTACACAGAAGGATGTGGATGATACAAAGACACAGTTGGGCAATCCAAAACACAGAGGAACACCACCCACACAGACTTGTACAAGGTATGTTACAGTATGCTGGTCGTGTCTGATAAAATAGAGTATCTGGAGTCTCAGTCCAGGAGAAACAACCTGATGATAGATGGCGTTACAGAGTCACTGGAGAAAGCTGGACGGACACAGAACTAAAAGTGAAAAAGCTTTGAAGTGAGAAGTTCCAGTTCCAGAAGGATGTTGAGATGGAGAGGGCTCACCGTGCTGGAAAACCTAAAGGAGACAGACCAAGGCCCATTGTGGTCCGACTTCAGAAGTTCAAGGATAAATCCGAGATACTACAGAGAGCCAAATGCCTCCGAGGTACGAAAATCTATATTAACGAGGACCGCACAGATGCTGTTTAGATAAAAAGAAGAGAACTAATGCCAAAGCCAAAAAAACACTGGCCTACATTGAAACTACAATGGATCCACATCCAGAGATAGATCCTGATATAACTTCTTCTACCATAGCAACGGATTGCAATGATTTCACCCAAGAGCAGTATGAAAATGATATTGAATCAGTAGGTAAGTTGTCAATCATATATTTTAAACAGCAGAAGTATGTATAAACATTTTAATTCCATCAAAGAATATTTCAACAGCACTCATCCCATTCAGTTTCATTGTAATTTCAGAAACCGGGTTTGACATTGATAAAGGTATTGACTTTTGTTAGAGGATTATGAATTGAGATATATGAACAGAAAAAAGAAAATGGGGGTGGGGTTGCACTATATATTCATAAATCATAAAATGTATGGTCTTAACAGAGATGACATTAGAAATAGATGAAACTATGGAATGTGTTGACTGTAGAGATCCACAATGAAAAGAAGAAAAATGTAATTCTAAGCTGTGTATATCGATCATCTGGTTCAATTATTGAACTTTTCAGTGAATGGATGGAGAAACAATTTTCTCCTCTAAAAGAAACTAAACTAAAAACTATAGCTGACTTCTTGGACATAATGTACAGTATGTCCCTTTTCCATCAATAACTAAACCAAACAGAATAACATCACACAGTGCCACGATTCTAGACAATATCTACACTAACATCATGGGAAATCAAACCACCCGTGGCCTGCTTATATGTGACATCACTGATCAATTCCCTGTTTCACTCTAAGGATTGGAGTACAGTCTACAGGGAATCAGACGTGGGAGTGCATATGGTAATTTCTTCGATGTATTTATTTCTCTGTATAACACACTGCCCTGCCAAAGAACTCTGCATAAAGAAAAAGAAAATAAAAACACCCATGGCTTATTAAGAAATAATAAATGCTTGTAAAAAGAAGAATAATCTCATAAATTGTTCATTAAGTTACAAACTAAAGAAGCAGAACAAAGATATAAGACTTACTGAAATAAATGAACAAACATAATCAGAACTACCAAAAAGCAATATTAGATAAATTATTATATGAAAGTAAGATAATATAAAAGGAACTTGGGATTTATTGAACAACTTAATTAAACAAGGACCTACTAAAGCAGCATATTCTGACTACTTTATATGATAAAAATAGTGTGAAATCACAGCATGAATAACATAGTCAACCGTTTTAATAGTTTTTTTGTAAATGTGTGCCTAGGAGTTTGGCTGCAGATATTCCCAACCAATGTATGAAACCATTAAAAGGAATCCATATTCAATTTTTCTGTGTGCAACAAATGAGCAGGAGGTGATAAACACTGTTCTAAAGTGCAAAAGTAAGCTATCCACTGACTGTCATGATATTGACTTGATTGTTAAAAGAGTCCATAAATAACTTTGCAAAACCTCTAACCCATATCTGTAACTTATCCTTCCATTCAGGTCGTTTCCCAAATAAAATGAAAATAGCAAAAGTCATTCACTGCACAAAATGAGAGTAAACACAGCTACACAATGTACAAATTTTCCAGGTTATATGAAATCTGGAGTTTGTTGACATTCGTGGAGGGGGCATGTCTACGATGTCCAGATTTGTACAAACCATCGTTTTAAGAATCTTTGTGACCTAGGTATTAAGCGCTCTTTTCCTTGAAAATGACAACATCCGGTCTCAGAAAATGAAAAAAGACAGGCATTTTTGGTCCATTTTCCATTTCTGTCAGTAATAACGTTCGTTTTGTTACTAGAAAGAGAAACGAACATCAAAGAAGTAACAATAAATGAACAGCATTATGGTTCTTTGTAGCAACGACACCAGCGCCACCACCTGGAGCTTCCTACAGTATAGAGGTCTGCACATACGTCATAAATGAAGGACAGCTGGACTGGACATGGATCTGTATGAGCTACCAAAGAACAAGTGGTGTCCGTGAACACTGACATTGGACACAAATGTAGAGATCCAGACCTGAATCCAGGGGGGAGGGGATCATCGCTATTTGGACCTGAAACGATATACATGGTTTCATCAGGACTGACAACCGGGTCCAAAACTAGGGCCCAGAAACCAGCTGATCCAAAGGCTCCAAAACTAGGGCCCAGAACCAGCTGATCCTGGGGGTCCAAAACTAGGGCCCAGAACCAGCTGATCCTGAGGTCCAAAACTAGGGCCCAGAACCAGCTGATCCAAAGGCTCCAAAACTAGGGCCCAGAACCAGCTGATCCAAAGGCTCCAAAACTAGGGCACAGAACCAGCTTATTCCAAAGGTCATTTCCAGTCGAGAGCGTGGACTGACCCCAGTGAATATATGCATGATCTACTGGGACTGAGCAGATTTACTGAGTCTTGTTCAGATCCAGTCCTTTATCCAACACAGATACTACTGCTGTGGACCAGCAGGGCACCACTGGATTCTGGGAAATTAGCAGATTTACACCACCTGTTTTTAAATTGCGACATTATTCTTGTAATATTATGGTTTTTATTGTTGGAATATGACGACTTTAATCTCATAAACGAATGAACATTTTTCTGAGTTCTTTTAGTAACTACAACTTTATTCTCAGGAACATTGATTCTTTTTGTATTCGACTTTATTCTCATAAATGACAGGTTTATATCGATTGTTTTATGACTTTATACTCGTAGTCCAAAGTGGTTTTTCTTTTCTTCTGTGGTCCTAATACTCCGTCGTAGCTTTTATTCTCCAGTTCCCATGTTTTGTAAACTAGGTTGGCCTCAGTTTCCGTTAGTTTACTTATCATGTAGGAGCACAAGGTTCACAATCACAAAATGAAGACAAAAAACCAGGAAAGATCTGATCATGAAACCAAGAGCTGCACTAAGACGGAACGTTAGCCAAAACAATAGGTCATTTAAGGTATAATTTTACCCAAAAATACAGCATCAATGAATGTTAGCTGACACCAAACAGGATCCACAGATCTAGGTTTGGTTTCCTGGATTTGTGGATCCATCTCCTTCTCTTTTTAATCGTCTTTGGGTGTCTGTAAAACGATAGCTCCGACTGCTTTAAGAACCTGTTCATACATCAATCACACAACAGCTCTTTCTCCCCATTTTAATTAAATGTTGTTCTTCAGTTTAGACAGGATTGAAGCCAACCTGTCACTCAGCTCCCTCTCTCTGCCACTCAGTGGGTGGAACTGCGGTGACTTCCGCTAGCGCTGACGTCACGTGCAGACCCTCTATTGTTTGCCACAGACGTTCAGGCCTTCAGGTAGTGATACTTCCACTTTACCTTTCAGTCAGGAGCTTTGATGTCACTTTTTCTAACTTCAATCAAGTCACAATCCACCAAATCATCTCATAATGAAGTCCAGTTAAAAGATTGTTGTGTCTGGTGCAGGCATTAACTGACAGTATGTGAAGCTGGGAGCAGCCGACTGGGAAGCCACACAACAAAAGAGGTGAGGTGGTAGCTTTGCCAGACGGTCACTTGTTTGACATGAACTTTTGATTTATATGAATAATGCATCTCTTCTTTCCTTCAGAACAAGCTGCTTCTGTATCTGAGCCATCAGAAACAGTGACCGCTGCCAAGGTCCATCCAGGCTTTATGTTAACGGTGAGCACAAACCCAAAAATGTTTTTTTTGTTTTGAGTTTTGTTTTTTTTTGACACTTTTATAAACATTTTAGTTTTACAAAACATGAACATGAAATTGAGGTCTAGGTATGGCGATTATAACATCAAACATGCATACAACATCAAATGCTTTATTAACTAGTACTGTCACTGTTTGTAAAGTCTGTCCATTTCTCCAGCGCCTTTTCAGGGGCTCCTCCTGGACCGCAGGGTAAAAGTCAGCTGTTCTAATCAGTCAAATGTTTCTGCGATAGAAATAAAAAAGCCTGTTGCGGGTGGCTCTTTCTGTAGCCAACATTTTGTTGTGACTCTTTTAGCTGATGTCAACAGAATCTTTAGGAGATAAACATTGTCTAAATCCAGTTTGTCTGGGAAGCAACCAAGATACAGTACAGTAAAGGAGCAACTGATGTGAAACTGATGTTTGCTGGTTTTGAAATGTACAGACAGATTAGAAACAGCCAGATGAACGAATAGAATAGAATAGAATAGAATACAATAGAATAGCCTTTATTGTCATTGTGTGTACAATGAAATTAGGAAAATTAATATCGTTAGACACTTCTGGACTTCTTTTTGTTACTAGAAAGAAATGAAAATCTGTTTTTTAAATTTGGTTTCTCTGTTTTGACACTGAAAAAGAAAAACACCTTGAAATTCCATTTTAATTTGTCTGTTTTAAAATGAGAATCAATTACCCACTAGTTTTCCTTTTGTTACTGAAAAGAAAATCCAATTACCAAAAGATACACTGACTGGTTTTTAACAAGCACATCAGAATGTCATTGTGTATGCTCTGTGTATACCAGGGCTCACCAACACGGTGCCCGCGGGCACCAGGTCGCCCGCAGGGACCACGCGAGTTGCCCGCAGGCCTGTTCTAAAAATAGAACTAGTTCAGGGTTCTCCAACACGTTGCTCGCGATTTACCGGTGGTTCGCCAAGGGTCACTAATATAAGAACACAAAGTTGATTCGTCATTTGGTAGAACAGGTCTAAATTTCCACCCAACCAGAATTACAAGTGTCCTGTTCCCCTCCCGAGATGAAACGGTCAACTAGCTGTCAATCAAACTTTAGCGCTGGTTTTCTGCCTGTCATTGGAGAGGGGCGGGGCCCAGGATGAGCCGGATGCCAGGCAGGTAGTGGGGTTTAGCCCCGCAACGATGTCCGCTGAATATAGTCAGGGAGTTATTTTCACCAACAGTGAGACACGGACTTCTGTTTGACAAATGTGAAAGACGAAGTGTGTGGTTGGTGATCTGTGGGTGGAGCCTGGCAGTTCGGTAAAAGATGCAACGTGGAGCGGAATTTCACCAAAGTTCACAGCAACTTTCTGGAGATTCTCCAGTGGGAATCAGCCTCCTACAGAGAAGGTAAAAGAGCTGAAACTAAAGTCCAAAAACAACAGTCCATGTCACTAAACTGACCAAGGCCAGCGCTTCAACAGAGGCATCAGTAAAGTGGTTCACATCCTGGACAAGCGCAAACATATGTACACTATCTGCGCATGCGCTCAGACAGCTGGAGTTCGGACCTGAACAGGTGCCTCTGCGTTTGACTCAGTGTGATGACTCTGTAGAAGTGACCGGGATGGTGGATTTTTGTGCACAAAGTTCTGGTTTTAACTGATATTTTTGACAGCATGTGTGAATTTAGAAAAGGTCAAATCGTTCAGAAATACAGCAGTACATCCAGGTGAGTTTTATTGTGTGACAACATTCCTTTTCACAATTTTCAAGTATTAAAAATGCACATACAGGTGTGTATTATTTGTTTTAATAATTCTATAAAATATGCAGGATTATTCCATTTCTTGATTTTTGACAGAATATTAAAATATTTAGGAATACAGCATGCAAGTGCTTGTATTGTTTTTTCTACTTTTGATTTTCTTAAAGTAAATAATAGTTTCATATTAACACTTTTTAAGTATTGCAGAATGTTAAAACAAAGAAATATAAATAAATAAAGAACACAATGTTACAAACGTATTATACAAAATATACTAGGTACGAAAATTAGCTATGCAAATAAACGTTGCTAAATTAGAGTAGCCTCTAGCAAATTCATTAGGGTAAGAGTAGCTCACAGAAGAGAAAAGGTTGGTGGACCCCTGGTGTTATACAGTGACAATAAAAGGAATGTTGAATCTTCTCCCTCCACTCTGTTCTCTGCTGTGTTTCTAACTGCCTGTCTAACCCCCCTACTTTCGCTTCGTGTCTCTGTCATCCCTTCTTCTTTTACTGTTCTCTCAGTCTGACTGGGGAATGGGTGAGGAAAATGGAGAGGGGCCATTTTTCCAGACCACAACTCCTGCCAAACCCCCTGTGCCGGCCAGCGAGTAGGAAGAGAAGGAGGAACTGGTCAGAAACCCTCTGTAGAGTCCAGACTGAGCTCTCAGATTTGGTGGGAAACACCGCTTGAAACCCCGACCCCTGCCTTGTGTTCCGTCTTATGTGTTCAGTCAGACAGCGTTGTGCCAGATCTTCCTCATACATCACTCATATTTGATTTCTTTTTCTCTCTTGTTAGTGTTCAAAGCTTGAAGGGGCTTTCTCCACCTGCCACGTTCAGTGACGACGAAGACTATGATCTGGACTGGCTAAAGTGACATGACATGCAACCACAATAGTGTCTGTTTTGTTTGAATGGTCACACTGTAGTAGTAAGTAAAGTTTATTTATATAGCACTTTTTAAAACAACATGTTACAAAGTGCTTCACATAAAGGAGACGGATAAGAACAAATAGGAAAGACGAGAATAAGAAAACAGTTTCAACATGCAGATGGAAACTTTCTGGCACAAGCAACACACACTGAACGAACACCATGGTCACATATGTCCACAAAACAACCCCTAAGACAGACCCACAACCAACACTGAATACAACAACACACAGACACAATATAGATGGAAACAAACCTCCATACACAAATATATGCACATGCACACACACACACACCACACACTACACTGTCCTGATTAATGAAATGCTTGTTAGAAAAGTGAGTTTGTAAAAGTCGCTGAAAGGTGGATAAAGAGGAATGTGGTGCTTTCCCATCTGTCTGCGAGGAGAAGCTCATGCTGATGAACTGAAGGAAAAGTCAAACCAGATGAACAACTTCTCTGCAGTTTCACGTTGACTGAGCTGCTGTCACAGCTTCACGGAGGACAAAACTGCAATCCCTGGCTTTTATTCTGGTTAAAATAACAAGCCTGTAATTCACAGAAACTGCTTTTCTTTAATTGTGTCATATCTGTTGGTGATACGATTTAATGCCCAACTTTTTACACAGCACTGTAGCAGATTATTAGTTGGATCAGCAGTTACCCTGTTGACGTCTGTGGCTTCAGACTGTATCGTGAAATGGTTTTTAATTATTAGCTCGCTGCTTTAAGAATAACTTTGACACAATTTAGCTAAAATGACATTCATTCCTGAATATAAATGAGATGAAATTGTGGCCTTCATTGCCCATCATAATGTTTTCATTCTTCATTTTCTGAACCTGCTTTATCCTCACTAGGGTCGCTGGAGTCTATCCCAGCTACACAGGGGCGACGGCGGGGTTCACCCTGGACAAGTCTCCAGTTCATCTCAGGGCTGAACATATAGAGACAAACAATCACTCACATTCACACCTGTGGGCAATTTAGATTAACCAGTTAACCTATCGGTGCATGTCTTGGATGGTGGGAGGAAGCCGGAGTACCTGGAGAGAACCCACGCAGACACGGGGAGAACAGGTAAACTCCACACAGAAAGGTCCCACCCCCCATCGACGGTGTTGGAATGGAACCCAGGACCTTCTGTCTGTGAGGCACCAGTGCTAACCACTGCACCACCGAGTCACCCATCATAATGTTTTGTTCATGTTAAATCTGTTTTTGTCTGCCATATTTTGTTAGTCCTTTGAAGATGTTATTTTCTCTCCTCCATTTGCTTGTTAATTTATTTCTCTGAATATCCACTGCACATATATTCATGAAACCTGGATGAAGCGTAGAGCGTTCGGCCATGGATGAACCCAGTAGTTCTGGAGCAGACATGTACAAATGGATACTACTTTTTTTTTTTTTTCTCATTGCAAGATTTTGATTGAATTAAATGAGTTTCTGCGGAGGTATGTCCTACTTTTTTGGTTTTCACATTGTTTACATCTATTGTATATTTATTGTATAGTTAATTACTTTGGAATCAATGAGCCTGGTGCTTGTGGATCAAATATTTGCCACCAGATACCACTGATTTAATTATTGCCTTTGGAAGTTTTTGTTGAAATAGTAAACTAATTATTATGGTGGAGTTCAGTGTCATGTTAAACTTCAAAATATGGAAATGAACAATCATACTATTAGATTTAAGTGTCAAAACATGAATTCAAAACCAATCAGATGTTTGTTTAAAAAGATGCAATAATATTTGTAATTTGGACTTAAATCTAATGCTGTTTATTGTAATGTACATAAAAGCCTGAATTATTTAGTTCAAGGCTGTTGTAAATTTGTTTTTCCATTACTATATTTTTTATACTGAAAATGTTGAGTTGATGTTGTGACTCCTTTGAGCCAGCAATGAGAGCTTAAGGCCCTCGTAAACCGTATTGTAGCCAAACAGAAGCACCGCACCGGTCAAAACTTAGATCAAAGCCCAAACTAATATGAAATATTCGGTTACAGTCATGTAAAAGGTAGGTTTATTCAGTGGCATTAGGTTTGTGTAGGGTTATTAGTTGATTGTTGACCTCAAAATGAAACAGTTTGCATATATTTTGTTTAATTTATAAATTTTATTTCTTTATTTTTTCATTTTTCTCCTATTTTTCATACTATACTTACAATATATATTATATATATATATATATATATATATATATATATATATATATATATATATGTATGTATAACACATAGGCCAGAACATGGCATGGAGAAAAAAAAAACTGCTCGAGGTGAGGCAGGAAGAAATTAAATACAATTACATAAATAGGTAAGTAAATGAAAGTTAAAGGAATAAACAAAAAGAAAAAAATAAAAATAAATTACAACTTAAACTCTTCACATAAGGCTTTAGTCTTCACAGCTTTAGGGTTAGTGCAAAGTTAAGTGTGTCTAGATAGGATTTCAAATAAGATTTAAAGACCACAGAGCTGGGTTTCTCTGGTTGGCAGACTTGCTTCTATGGTATATGAAATTTAGCTAATAAGGAAATGAGATTAAGAAGAAACGATTTCCGAACAGGGCAAATCAGTAATAAAGAAACCAAATAAATATCTTCAATTTGAAGTTAAAGAAATATCCAGCTTTCTATTAAAAAAAAAAAAGATATCACACCAAAAAGTTGAAGAAAAGGCACATTCCCAAAACAAATGAGTTAATGTTTCATCTGAATTATGACAAAATGAGCAAAAGGGTCGACACTGATCTTCTACTTAATCAGAGCTGAATTAGTTGGATAACACCTATGGGACAGTTTTAAAAGACACCTCTGTCACTTTATTGGAAATGAAACACTTCCTTGGTAATAACCATACCTTTCCCATTCCACATCAGAAAATAAATGACTCCAAAAAAAGATGGAAGTTGGCTTCCAAATTGTATCCTTTGAATCACTTCTCTGATGCATTTATTATGAGGGTTTTTTTTACTCAAGAATGGATGTAAATTTCCTGTGTATAATTCTGATTGTGCAGTTTGAGGGCTATTGGTTGTTGAAGGACTAATAGAAGATAGCATCAAACACAACTGCATATTCTCTAGGGAGTACCAGAGTTTTATATTCCAACCAAAATTCACTGTAAGTAAATAAGTGACCTTCCCTGTTAACAACTGACAGACAAGCAGTGTTCCGTAATCAACCCAATTCTTTAAAAAACAACGACTTACGTTGAAACATATATTGCGGTTATTCCACATACAGGGTGTCCCATAAGTCTCCATACATAGGAGACATAATCCATTCCATGTTCTACATGTATTTCTTTCTATTTCTTCTTTCTAGTTCTTCAGCAGTGGAGGACACGCATTGAAAATGTGTTCCTGACAAAATGGCAGTCATATAGAGCATATTGTAGAAATCAAAATGGTTTATGTCAAGAAACGTTTATTTTTCCTATGTATGGAGACTTATGGGACACCCTGGATAAGATTTGTGAGGGGAAAAGTTATGGAGGACCAACATAAAAGTAAGTGTTGATGAAAATGATAAAGTTGCTTTGGTCTAAATCCGGTATTTCCTCCCGTTTGCAAGACATGAATTTGCACGTAACCCTTGCCTCTGATTGGCTAGAAAGGCTCTTCCGCGATTGGCTACTTCAATCTTATTTATTTTATTTATTTTACTTATTTTAATTATTATTATCTTTATTTGACTTGATTTGAGGTGTTACTCATTTCCAAGGCAGGCTGTCAGTAGTGGTTTGTTTTTTTTTTTTTTTTTTTTTTTTTAGAACGTTCAGGTTGGAATTTGGGGGTGGGAGGGGTGAGGCGTGACGTAATTTTCATAAGGGTTAAATACAGTGTCGAGCTGACTACAGTTGGGACAGCACGTTGGTTCAGTGGTCTAAGCTCATGTCTCGCGAAGCAGATGTTGTGGGTACGAGTCCAGGTGGGAACCCCTATGGTCAGACGTAGGTGTAGACGCAGATGCTGAGGGAGGGTGCGAGCGGAATGACGTGGGGCGTGTCGAGTCCAAGTAGGGTTGTGCGTGCGTGCGTGTCCTGTGTGCGTGGGTGGGTGAGCATGGTGGAGGGTCGCTGCGCTGGCGTGTTGTCCTTTTGGGTGTGCGTCCAAAATTACGTCATCCACATTCTAGAAATAGAAATAGAGAATGCTTTTTTTCTTTTTTTTATGCTGTACAGACGCATTAATAGGGGTGAATGGATGAATGCAGGGGAGGTATGTTTTGTATGTTTTAAACCTAATAAATTATATTAAATTTATAATTATATTAAATTTGTAATTATATTAAATTTATAATAATATAAAATTTATAATTATATTGTATTAAATTTATAATTATATTGTATTAAATTTATAATTATATTATATGAAATTTATAATTATATTAGATTAAATTGATAATTACATATATGAAATGTAAAATTATATTATATTAAATTTATAATTATATTGAATAATTCTTTCTATCTTTTTCCTTTTTTTTTTTAAATAGACATAAAATATCAGGACACATCTACAGCTTGTAGAACTTGACATTTAGTTATTTGACATATTGTGACTGACATAAATGCCAAGTTGTCAATCATTTTAGGGTAAATATCAAAGCAGTATTTCTTGTAAGTTTACGTTGGATTAATTGTGCAGCTCTAGTTTTAGCCTTCCTGGATGCACCGCCACAGGGATTCCCATATTCAGTCATTTGTCCATGTTTGTAGAGGGATCCTCTGTTTGTTTTCTTCATGGAGCGGGACCTGCTTATGTGACCGTTGGCACAGACAGTCTGTGCAGGTGTCCGCACAGCTGCTCTACCGAACTGAGAAGAAACAGAAGAAGGGAGAAGAAGAGCCCGAATGAGCCAGTGTGTGGTGGAAGTAGGTCAACAACACAGATGTGCCTGACCAAAGAGCATTTAATAAGAAAACAAGAGCTTCTGAAGGGGACAGAAATCAGTAGATAATTTCTGCGAGTGGCAAAACAGGCCGAACCTTGTGGAAGGACGGAAAAGGGTGGTAGAAGCTTGTGGGCTCTTGTGGAGAACAGCCCGTGTGTTTACTGTGTGTACCCATGGAAAGCTGCTGAAGACGGCCTGACCCAACTCTGCTTTTTCACTCCAGCTGTGAGTTTCTTGAACTTCTTTTAGGAACAGGACTTAGTATTCAGTTTCCAGTGAATTAGTTTAAGAATAGAGTGATTTGGTCTTCTGTAACGGACGGGTTTTCCGTCAGTTGAACCTCCAGACAGGAAGGAACAGAAACAAATGGAAACACACTGAAAAAAGGGCAAAAGAAGGCGCTTCACTTTTCAAATATGTACTTGGCATATACAGCACAGTTTAATTCATAACATATACACAGTTTAATTGTGTTCGTGTCCTCCTAACATGTGTGGTCAGGCTGACTTCTGAACACTCCTGCTTTAGGAGGAAAAGCTCAGCTGCACTCGGACACAGTTTTTCGCTGGGACTCAGAATAATGCTGCTTTGACCACTCTGTACAAGGTAAGGATGAATTTAATCTTATGCAACGTTATTCAGAATGACTTTATGCACTGTTTTCACAGAGCCAAGCTGTTCTATGCTATTAGCACCGAGCAACATGAATCTGTCAGTGTCAATGCTAAGGTTAGCTTAAGCTACCACTTACGTTAGCTACACGACCGTTGGCGAGTCTTATTTTATATTCGGTCATATTTCTTGAAATGTACACACAGCGTATGTTTTGTGTCGACTTCAGTCTAAAGTGTGTGCTTTCAAGAGGGCTGTTGACAACTGAGCTTAGTTTAGTGGGGCAGAGGCAGTTGGAAGCGGTGCAGAGGAGAGCTAACATGATGGTTCTGGGTAAACATCATTCTTTACATTTACATTACGGCTAAAATTTCCTTAGGGGGTCAAATGAGTGGCCATTTTTGTCAAAAGAAAGTTGTAAGAAATGCATAGAACTGTGTTGAAATAATGCTAATCCATTTGTGCACAGACTACTGATATTATTTGACAGTGGAACCTATAGTTTCATAAATATTGGATTTTAATAGCAGGTGTATGTGAAAACTTTTGCTGGTGGACGGACGTGACATTACCCATGATGATCTGGTCAGTACCAGTACTTCATTAGTAATAAACTTACGGACTTACTATTGCTAATTCTCCTCTTATTCATTCATGTTAGTATTGTGGATCTAAAACAATAACAGTTGACACAAAAACACTCAATGTGTCTAAAAGAATAGAATATTTGTTTTTCAAGTAAATTCAGTTCAAATAAAACTTGGCCATTTGTGACATGAAAATATAGCATTAATTGTGATGAAATTGGACATTTTTGAGCTGAAAACATAGTTCATATGACCATCCACATGTTGAACAGAACTGAAATCCTGTACATTTGCAGAACTTGCATTTACCAACACAAAGTTCCTTTGGGGATTCACTTCTATTGATTTCTTATGCACAAAGACAGAAATAAGACCTCTAAGCAAATTTTAGCCGTTTACTGTTAAGCTGGCGGGTCAGTTCTCCGTTTTTCCGGAGGTTAGGTCACTGTGACATGACATAGACCATGGGTCAGCAACCCTGGTCCTAGAGAGCCACTATCCTGCATGTTTTAGATGTGTCCCTCTTCCAACACAGCTGATTCAAATGATAAGCCTATCATCAAGCTCTGCAGAAGCCTGATAACGACTGTCAGGTGTGCTGGAAGAGGGAACCATCTAAAACATGCAGGATAGGGGCTCTGTAGGACCAGGGTTGCTGACCCCTGACATAGACCGTTTACTGACAGTGAGAGGACAGACCAGCTGACTGTTAGCATGGAGGAGGAACACTGGGCCCTCTGGATTTTTAACCCTTTCATGCATGAATTATGAGAATTTAAATCAAGATCCCCCCCCAGAGTATTTTTATTCTTCCTTATGCATGAAAAAAAAAAAAAAACATGTCATTGAATTTTTTTTTTTTTACCTACTTCTCATGGAGTTACAAAAATGTGCACTCAGCTGGACACCATAGCATTTTATTTTTTATTTTTATTTTTTTTAAATTTAACCTTTATTTAACCAGGTAAGTTAGTGGAGAACTGTTGCTCATTTACAATAACGACCTGGCCAAGAGGCAGCACACAAACAGAATGAGTAGCAGCACAGGTTATATGTACAAACAACAGAACAGATTAAAAATTACATTTTTTAAGCAAAGAAACATGCATTTACTGACACACTGTGTGAAAACTATGAAATAAAAACATTTTTAATGCTGCTAATCTTATGTGTTCTCACATTTAACACACTAATACTAAGTACTTCACTCAGATAATATGCAACAAAGAACAACTTGTTAAAAAAACAACAACTGGTAATTACAGTCTAATAACAAGTAGCAAATAATTTACACTCAAATATGTCACTGCAGATCAGGTTTATCAAGAACAGGAAAGGTACAGTAATGGTATGAATGTCAGTGTATGGAATGATTCTTAAGTGTCCACTGTGTTGACTGATATGGAACTAAAACAACAAAACCCATGAATATACAAGAGAACAGCTGGAGAAGAACTGTCCACTGTAGTGACCACTATGCATGAAAGGGTTAGTCTTCAATTTGGGAGCAGGCTGTGTAGAATGTGTCGTTCGTCTTTTATAAAATCTGATAAAAACAAAGCTGGCAAAAGTGTCCCCAGCTCAGAGAAAGTGAGAGAGGGGGGCGAGCAAGCTGTAGGTTGAATGAGGAGAGAGAGCGCCAGTAACATCAGTAATGCAGTTAATTAGAAGAACAAAACGATGTTTTCTGACTTTGTCACAGGGGTTACAGTAAAAGTACTAAAGCAAACCTGTGTGAAGCTGCCTCACTGCTGGATACAGTGTGAATTCAGCTGAAGTTTACACCTGTCTGTCTGCTGTGTCCATTAACCCTTGAAGACCCAAACATGTACTGGCAACCAAAATCATCTACCAGTATAACATTTTTAATAACTTCTGATCCAGTAATCCTATCAATACATGTAAATAATTGGTGTAAAATAATTTGTCATCTTTTCATGGTCATCAGATATGACCCATTTAGATGTTCAGAGTATCCATAGTTACTGTGGAAACACTGTCATCTTCTTCAATATTGGTTCAACCAGTAAAACCCATGGAGATGGATCAATGACAGTGGATGGAGACACTGGGTCTATGTTCAGTTATTGATATCATTGCTAAAAAAGTAAGTTTTTCTTCAGTTTTGTCTGTTTCTGATAAAATAACCCTCAGCTTTAATCTGGGCTTTTATGAACATCTACATGATCGGTGAATTAAATATAAGAAAGTACTGGATTTTCACAGAAAATGTGCAAAATACAGAGAATAATGTGAAAATAAGTCGTGATAAATCGCTTAAGAAAAGTGAAATAGAAAGAAAAATTCATTTAGCAACTGCCACCAAAGTCACACTGGGTTTTTATGGGTTAAGTAGACACACTCACAGACCTGTTGTTTTTGTGTTCTTACTTATTCAATTTTTAATTTCAAGCAGACAATGGACAAACAATGTTATTTTTCACAGTTCAGTTTATACAGAAAAACAAAATGTAATTCTCATTTTCATTTCTCAGGCTAAATTGAATATCTGAAGGAATGGGATATGATTAAGTAATTTTAAAAAATATATTTTCTGTTCTTCATTTATTTTTTTTTAATAGGTATCTGATAGTTGAAAACCAGGTGACTGACACACTTGCTTTGAGCAGTTTCATGGGCGCTTTCGTAATTGGTGAGTATTATTAAAATGATTTTGATGATTTACGTGATGTGTTTTACTTGATTTAACTATGTTGCTTTTAATTTTTGAAAAAAAAAACAAAAAAAACAAAAACATTTTGTGTTTGCTACAATTGCAATACAATTCAACATTCGTAGCTAAAACTAACACAGTCTAATACAACAGTCCTATAATGATTCCTACCATAATGAAGGTCATAGTATTCATTCACTGTCTGTAATGTATAATATTTTTTTCTGAATAGGTATTTGGTGTTCCTCTTATTCAGAGACCTGTGACAACTTTGCTTGGTGCACTGTTCCAAAGGCTCTGCAGTAAATGGTGAGTATTCAAATTATTTTGTTTGATTTGATTACACAGACTTTCAAAATTTATGTATTGACAATGTTGCTATCAGTTTCTGAATATTCACCTAAAGATTTTGTATAGTGTGCTAAAATGTCAAGAATATACACATTATCCAATTTACTGGATCCACATTTTTAGCTTAGCAAATATAGCCTAATACGACAAGCCTGCAATCAATCCTACCTTCATAAAGGCTATTGTGTGATCTTCTTAACAGTTTCAAAGAGGTATGTCGATATTAAGAGTGGCTGTCCTAAATGGGAAAAAGAAGAAATTCCTCTCACAAAACAATTCAACTGCACCACACACTACAGCCTCCAAAATGACCAGCTGAATCAACATCTCGCTGTTTTAGCACTGTAACACTGTATATGATAACCTTCATGAAGGTAGGATTTTTTTTTTTTTTTTTTTGCAATACTGTTGTATTTGACTGCAGTCGTTTTTGCTTGATAAGTGAGTATGCATTTGAGTAACACAACAAAATAACTTTGAAGAAGTGTGGATCTGTTCAGTGAGGAAGCTCTGTTGGGTGTGTTTTAGGTTGGCTTGCCTGTAACCCCCCCCCCCAGTGGATGTGGTGGTGTAAGGAGTGTTCAGTAGTCGTTTCAAGTACGTTAGAACTACTTAACCATTACAAACTCAAACATCCACATTTTGGACACACCACCCATGTACATATTCCAAATGTCCATGCACATTTAGGACATGGAATGCTTTAATTGTACATCAAAGTAGAGTGCATTCCACACAGGTTATTCACTTTCAAAAAGAACTGACTTCTTTCAGCTGTCACTTATGTGCATGCAAGAATTTAGCTAACGAAAGGGAGTACTTTGTTCGTATCAACGCACATCTGAGGAGAAATGGAAATATTTCTTGCATGTTTATGGGCGGTAGTTTTCAAACCATGTTTATGGAACGTTTAAGTCTCTAAGAGGCGCAGACATACACCTCACACCCTAAGTGATTTTATATCAAGTATTGTGGAAACAACTAAATTAGCATCACCACCATTGCAGATTCTTTTTCTGATTGCCAGGACGAGGAGTGCGTGGAAGAGGAAGTTTCTGATACATCACTAGATTCACTCCACTGGCTCTCTATTTTATATCGTTTTCATTTCAAAATTCTGGTGCTAAGTTCCGGGCTCTACGTGGCCAGGCCCCTGCATACATTGCTTCCCTGATTCAGCCCTACAGCTGGGCTCGTAGCCTGAGGTCTTCAGAACAGCACCTGCTGACGGTTCCACACACCTGTTTTAGCAGACACGGTGACAGGTCCTTTAAAGCTGTAGCACCACGTCTGTGGAATGACCTGCCTCTACACCTACGGTCCATGGACTCTGTAGAGAGTTTTAAAAAAACACCTCAAAACACTCCTGTTCAAACAGGCTTTTTAATTTCCCAACTGAGCCAGGACCACCACAAACTGATTGCACTTTATGCATTCATCATATTTTAAACTGTTTTTAATGGTATTTTATTGTGTTTCACGGGTATTCTAATTAAATTTTATTTGTACTGTTTTATTCGTTTTTCGCAATGTAAAGTTGCTACTTTACAGTGTTGCATGCACTCCAGCAGACGGCCATCCTCCAGGAGTCTTGGTCTGCTCCAGGTTTCTGCTGTTAAAGGGAAGTTTTTCCTTCCACTGTCACCAGTCACAAGTGTTTGCTCCTGGAGGGTTCTGTTGGGTGTCTGTAAATTTGATTTGATAAAGCACTTTGTGACTCTGTCTGTGAAAAGTGCTCTATAAATAAAATTTACTTAGTTACTTACATTGCTTCCCTGATTCAGCCCTACAGCTGGGCTCGTAGCCTGAGGTCTTCAGAACAGCACCTGCTGACAGTTCCACACACCTGTTTTAGCAGACACGGTGACAGGTCCTTTAAAGCTGTAGCACCACGTCTGTGGAATGACCTGCCTCTACACCTACGGTCCATGGATTCTGTAGAGAGTTTTTAAAAAACACCTCAAAACACTCCTGTTCAAACAGGCTTTTTAATTTCTCAACTGAGTCAGGGCCACCACAAACTGATTGCACTTTATGCATTCATCATATTTTAAACTGTTGTGTTGAATTTGTTTTAACAGCATAATGCAGTAATAAAAGATTAACGCAGGCCAATCCCAAAACAAGTTTTCTGACTAAAATTGACCAAGTATTCTTATTAAACTGGCCACTACAGCATAATACTTCTAGTCATATATTTATGTGTTTTATTTGATTTAATCTTGTGCCTTTTGTGACTGTTCACTCTGCAGGCTGATGATGAAGCCTTCCAAGGATCCATTGAGGACACCATGGTAGGAATAATACATTGTCAGACCAGGAGAGGCCACCAGTAAACCAGAGGACATCGGGGTTGTCCTTGAAGGCCAGATGGTACTGCAGGATCTGGACAATGTTGCTTTTGGTGTTGCAGTGTTGTTGGGCTTAATGTATGCTTTGAACCTCAGCTGCCCCACTGAACTGAAGTATACCTTTGAAGTGCTCCAGAAAGTTGTGATGGAGCTCGACAGTGACACTCTCTAAGAAAGCCCAAGTTCTTAAAAACAAACTGTATCAGTGAGCTGTTGCCAGATATGACGTGGGTGAGACAACAGTTCACCGTGTTTGCTCCTTGGGATACAGAACATTGTTGCTCTTTGGTTGCATTGATGATGCTTTGTGCACTGACAGAACTCACTTGCACTGCCTTTATATTTGCTACATCATATTTAGTTTAAAAATGGGGAGCCTTGCGTGGAGCATTGCTTAGCTTTAACACTTCTGGACCCCAGTCTACCATGTTAGTCCGTTGGAATATGGACTGTTTATTGCACTAGTACTGGACTGAAATGTTCCAACTCACATATTGCCACATTATTTTCATGTATGTTTTTGGTAATATTTGTTTATTACGTGTGCTTACAAATTGGATGTCAGAAGTGTTTGTGTTACTCTGACTGTTGTTTTTTTGCTCCACGCTCTTTATAACAATTGTTGATATTGTAAAGGGAAAGGCTACTTTGTTGTGATTATTGCCATTTGTTTTTGTCCGCACATACCCCATTGTGATGCATTGTTACCTCCGCCAAGGAGGTTCTGTTTTTGCTGGCGTTAGTTTGTCTGTTTGTCTGTCTGTTTGCAAGATAACTCAAAAAGTTATGGACGGATTTGGATGAAAATTTCAGGAAATGTTGATACTGGCACAAGGAACAAATGATTACATTTTGGTGGTGATTGGGGGTGGGGGGGCCATGGGGGCCCACTGATCTGCCTTGGCGGAGGTCTGCGCTCTCCGAGTGCTTTTCTAGTTTATTGATGTTTTGTTTTCAGTAGGAAGCTGGTTTAAGGACAGACAGTACTTTGTTCTAATAAGTGGTGTGTCCATACATTCATACATATATTTACACAGACATTCATACTGTTAAAAACTCCACTTCCTGGTTGGGGAGGGGCAGGACCTCACCTCACCTATCAGGCCACACCCAACCCTTTAAGAGGAAGGATCAGGCCCAGCCCATCCTCTTTTTCCCTTTGTTTGACGTAGAGCATGTGGCCTGAAGAACAATCACTTAAATGCACAGACTGGATGGATGCATACCTGAGTGAGTTATTTTGTGTTATTGTTAGTTGAATATCTTGAACATGTTTGAATTGTTTTAGTAATACAGTTATTGTTTCCCTTTGTTGAAGATTTAAAATCATCTCATCCAAATCATCCTACCCATGTCATCACCTGAACTGTTCCACCTGTAAATAATCTGCTTGAAGAGAAAATAAAGCATTATAAACGGAATCCCCGACCAGTTATTATATCTGACCGTATGCCAATGCAGAAGTTTTAATTATTCCAACACAAATCAGCCCTTCAACCTCAGCCTTCATAGTTTTTACACATACCTTAGATTTTTTTTTTCTGTCTCTCATTAGGAAGCTGTTTTAAGGACAGACGCTACTTTGAATAAGTGATGTGTCTATACATTTACATACATGTACACATTCAGACTGTTGTGGACCATTCTTTATTGGTGTTTTGTGGTCATTGTTAATTCATGTTTTGTTTTCATTAGGAAGCTGTTCTAAGTACAGAAAGTAATGCATCATTGGCATTAAAAAAGCCATTCATTGGCTCTGATTGTATTTTCTGCTTTCATGGAACCAAAAACTGGATTTGCATTTCAATGTTGAGTACATAGAATCATCAGATAACAAAGAACCATACTACATGGTCAAACAAAGTTTTTCGTCACATGAAAAAGAGCGGGAAGAAGTATAACTCATAAACTCCCACGCCCTTTTTACGAACTAATAATTGAATTAAATCTGCTTCCTTTGCTTTGTTGACACCCTTTTTTTCTATATATTTTTACAATAACACAAAACATCAATACAAACCTGTGGTGGTCCAGAGGTGCAATAGCCCAAAAAATTATCCACTGTGAAAAAAAGAGAACAGGCCAAAAAATTATTGGCCCACGCAAAAGGGTCCCATCAGGGTTTAGGTTTGTTAGGTGTGTATTTATGCTAAAAAGGGTGTCTAATTGTGTTAACTTACCTTCACGAAAAATTAGAAGTAACTAAAGTCAGTAAAGGGCATTTGGAGGTGATGGATTTTTACTTTGAGTTTGTATCTGGGGTTCTAAAAATAAACTAAAAAGTTAATTCTGAAAGATTATAGGATGTTTTATCATCTTGTCAGAATAGTTGTGATAAATTGATGTGATGATTTATTTTAGAAATAGCAAAACTGGACAAAAGTAGGATAATAGTGGATAAGTAATTTATTTATTTATTTTGTTATAAATACTGAAACGGATGAAATGTTTTGATATATGTACATGGTGGGGAAGCAAAATTTACAATATTTTGAGGCAGGGATTGAAAGACAGTGTATGACCAGTTAGTTTATTGAAAGTCATGAGAATTTATTTGCCACAAGAAAATGTACATAATAGAAAATGTTTTTATTCTATGTGTCCTCCTTCTTTCTCAATAACTGCCTTCACACGCTTCCTGAAACTTGCGCAAGTGTTCCTCAAATATTGGGGTGACAACTTCTCCCATTCTTCTTTAATAGTATCTTCCAGACTTTCTGGTAATAGTTTTGCTCATAGTCATTCTCTTCTTTCCATTATAAACAGTCTTTATGGACACTCCAACTATTTTTGAAATCTCCTTTGGTGTGACGAGTGCATTCAGCAAATCACACACTCTTTGACGTTTGCTTTCCTGATTACTCATATGGGGAAAAGTTTCTGAAAAGGTATGGATAATAGTGTTAGGTATGATTATGACATCAATATATGTTTGGTTTCAAAACAACTGACGTAGTGCCTGCTGAGAAAAAACAACTAAATGTTCATTGTAAATTTTGCTTCCCCACCATTTAGAAATCCAGCTAAAATAGGGATGGAAACAGTATCTGTATGCTTTTCAAGAATAGGTCCGTAGTGAGAGTTGTTGTTACATAAAAAGACCACTAGGTGTCAGACTAAGACCATGTTATGTCCATAGGGGAGCCAACTGTTTAGATTTACCTTGAAGGAAAGATAAAGGATACCACATATCCATATATTAATTTAAAGTTAAGAGTTTAATATTAGAACATTAATGAATCTTGCTCAAATAAATCTTTTTCACTAATCTAATTATCTATTTGGTTTTCTTGAATTGATTATGTTAATATCTTAACTGAAAAGGTGTATTACTTATTGTTATTATCCTGATTATTGCTTGATGGGATGATACATTTAAAAATCCTGAAGGGACAAAATCATTCTAATGAAATGTTTGTTTTGTTTTTTTCTTTTTGTTCAAATTAATACAAAAATAGATAATCTTAATTTCGTTGTGAGTCTAATGACTACTGTAGAAATCGCCGTATTTATGAAGCTGATGAGAAACCGTGGTTAGAAAAGCTGTACTTGCATTAATCAAACACTAAGTGTCACTCTGAGACCATGTTATGTCCATAGGGGATCTAAGGGTTCAAACTTACCTGGAAACATGGAAGACACAATAAGGAAACTACAGACATTAAAGGTTAAAAATGAGACCCAGTGTATTAGAAAATGTATTTAAACATTAAATATCATGTATTTTTATTCTATATCTAATATTTTAAATCTAAAAGATATTTAAAAAACAAACAAACCTCTAAATGTGATTCTAGTTCCAATTTCCATAATAATACATAAAGTGAAATTAAGTAGTTAAAGCTCTAACTTCACATGAGATTTTGCATATTTTTTTTGACTTTTTAATGTTTGATAAAGAATATTTTCATGTATTAAAACAATCAAATTACCTATAAATATATATATATACATAATTTTCAATGAGACTAAGTATTACAATCCACTGATAAAAACTGTATTTGGACAGTTTATCAGTGCTTATACATGTTATACATTCACAAAAATACATTTATTTAACATTTTTGTTGTGAAATCCCCCGTAATTACACAAGATATTTGTCAATTAACAAACAGGTCTTGTTAAACTCACAGATCAAATACTTCTTTTACGGTTAATTGTCAGTAATTTTATCTTGTTTTATTTATTTATTTTTTTTACAGTATTAAACTTTAAATTAACAGTTTAATCTCATAAATAGAAAAGAAAATTTGTGACATTATGATACATTTGCAAATGTATTTTAACTGTATTTTTCTGTGAAAAAAGAAAAAAATTCTCTTAAAAAATTGAATTTTTTTGTTATTCACAGTTACAGTTTTTTTGTGTGTGTTATTTTACATTTGACATGTAAAATCACAGTCTATTTTGTCATTTCATTGTTATTTTCCTGTATCTTGAAAATACAGGAAAAATCTGTAAAATAAACAGTGAAAATTCTGTTAAATTATAGATTTTTTTTTTTACAGTGAGGGTCTGATTACCTAATAACAAAAAGTGAGTGAAATCATATGAAGTGTTTCATCTTGCTGTGCTGTTCTGCAGAAGATGCAAAAGCCTTTTCCTTTCATTGCATTAGTTTCTGAAAAACTATTTCATATGTGATTCATGCAGCAGAAAGGCATCTCCTAAAGCTGCACAGCGTTCGTACTTTGACTAAAATGTACTATATTGATCTCTAATAGTTTATTTTACGTTTTATAATAATAACCTACTAAATACAGGGTGGGGAAGCAAAATTTACAATATTTTGAGGCAGGGATTGAAAGACAGTGTATGACCAGTTAGTTTATTGAAAGTCATGAGAATTTATTTGCCACAAGAAAACTGAATAATAGAAAATGTTTTTATTCTGTGTCCTCCTTCTTTCTCAATAACTGCCTTCACACGCTTCCTGAAACTTGTGCAAGTGTTCCTCAAATATTGGGGTGACAACTTCTCCCATTCTTCTTTAATAGTATCTTCCAGACTTTCTCGTAATAGTTTTGCTCATAGTCATTCTCTTCTTTCCATTATAAACAGTCTTTATGGACACTCCAACTATTTTTGAAATCTCCTTTGGTGTGACGAGTGCATTCAGCAAATCACACACTCTTTGACGTTTGCTTTCCTGATTACTCATATGGGGAAAAGTTTCTGAAAAGGTATGGATAATAGTGTTAGGTATGATTATGACATCAATATATGTTTGGTTTCAAAACAACTGACGTAGTGCCTGCTGAGAAAAAAACAACCAAATGTTCATTGTAAATTTTGCTTCCCCACCCTGTAGAAATCCAGCTAAAATAGGGATGGAAACAGTATCTGTATGCTTTTTAAGAATAGGTCTGTAGTGAGAGTTGTTGTTACCTAAAAAGACCACTAGGTGTCAGACTAAGACCATGTTATGTCCATGGGGGAGCCAACTGTTTAGATTTACCTTGAAAGAAAGATAAAGGATACCACATATCCATATATTAATTTAAAGTTAAGAGATTAATATTAGAACATTAATGAAACTTGTTCAAATAAATGTTTTTCACTAATCTAATTATGTACTTGGTTTTCTTGAATTGATTATGTTAATATCTTAACTGAAAAGGTGTATTACTTATTGTCATTATCCTGATTATTGCTTGATGGGATGATACATTTAAAAATCCTGAAGGGACAAAATCATTCTAATGAAATGTTTGTTTTGTTTTTTTCTTTTTGTTCAAATTAATACAAAAATAGATAATCTTAATTTCGTTGTGAGTCTAATGACTAGTGTATAAATTGCTGTATTTATGAAGCTGATGAGAAACCGTGGTTAGAAAAGCTGTACTTGCATTAATCAAACACTAAGTGTCACTCTGAGACCATGTTATGTCCATAGGGGATCTAAGGGTTCAAACTTACCTGGAAACATGGAGACACAATAAGGCAACTACAGACATTAAAGGTTAAAAATGAGACCCAGTGTATTAGAAAATGTATTTAAACATTAAATATCATGTATTTTTATTCTATATCAAATATTTTAAATCTAAAAGATATTTAAAAAACAAAAAACAAACAAAAAAAAACCCTCTAAATGTGATTCTATTTCCAATTTCCATAATAATACACAAAGTGAAATTAAGTAGTTAAAGCTCTAACTTTACATGAGATTTTGCATATTTTTTTTGACTTTTTAATGTTTGATAAAGAATATTTTCATGTATTAAAACAATCAAATTACCTATAAATATATATATACATAATTTTCAATGACACTAAGTTGTACAATCCACTGATAAAAACTGTATTTGGACAGTTTATCAGTGCTTATACATGTTATACATTCACAAAAATACATTTATTTAACATTTTTGTTGTGAAATCCCCCGTAATTACACAAGATATTTGTCAATTAACAAACAGGTCTTGTTAAACTCACAGATCAAATACTTCTTTTACGGTTAATTGTCAGTAATTTTGTCTTGTTTTATTTTTATTTTTTTTACAGTATTAAACTTTAAATTAACAGTTTAATCTCATAAATAGAAAAGAAAATTTGTGACATTATGATACATTTGCAAATGTATTTTAACTGTATTTTTCTGTGAAAAAAGAAAAAAATTCTCTTAAAAATTGAATTTTTTTGTTATTCACGGTTAGTTTTTTTGTGTGTGTTATTTTACATTTGACATGTAAAATCACAGTCTATTTTTGTCATTTCATTGTTATTTTCCTGTATCTTGAAAATACAGGAAAAATCTGTAAAATAAACAGTGAAAATTCTGTTAAATTATAGATTTTTTTTTACAGTGAGGGTCTGATTACCTAATAACAAAAAGTGAGTGAAATCATATGAAGTGTTTCATCTTGCTGTGCTGTTCTGCAGAAGATGCAAAAGCCTTTTCCTTTCATTGCATTAGTTTCTGAAAAACTATTTCATATGTGATTCATGCAGCAGAAAGGCATCTCCTAAAGCTGCACAGCGTTCGTACTTTGACTAAAATGTACTATATTGATCTCTAATAGTTTATTTTACGTTTTATAATAATAACCTACTATATACAGGGTGGGGAAGCAAAATTTACAATATCTTGAGGCAGGGATTGAAAGACAGTGTATGACCAGTTAGTTTATTGAAAGTCATGAGAATTTATTTGCCACAAGAAAACTGAATAATACAAAATGTTTTTATTCTATGTGTCCTCCTTCTTTCTCAATAACTGCCTTCACACACTTCCTGAAACTTGCGCAAGTGTTCCTCAAATATTCAGATGACAACTTCTCCCATTCTTCTTTAATAGTATCTTCCAGACTTTCTCGTAATAGTTTTGCTCATAGTCATTCTCTTCTTTCCATTATAAACAGTCTTTATGGACACTCCAACTATTTTTGAAATCTCCTTTGGAGTGACGAGTGCATTCAGCAAATCACACACTCTTTGACGTTTGCTTTCCTGATTATTCATATGGGCAAAAGTTTCTGAAAAGGTATGGATAATAGTGTTAGGTATGATTATGACATCAATATATGTTTGGTTTCAAAACAATTGATGTAGTGCCTGCTGAGAAAAAACAACTAAATGTTCATTGTAAATTTTGCTTCCCCACCCTGTATAAATAATTTTTGGAGGAATGATGAATAATAGTCATGTGTTGTATTATGTACTTTAGTGCGTACAAACATCTGTAATACATGTTGCATCCATCCATTGGAGCATTTCAGGTCATTCTTAAAAAGATAAAACCTCTATTGCATGATTATCCAAAACTTTTAATGTCTGCAGATGCAAAAAAAATATCAGTGTTTATCTGTACCTACACATATGGACAAACAGTAAAAGGACATGTCTTTACACTTTACTTTATACTGAGTTATAAGCTGCCTCTTTATGAAATGTTTGAAGGAATGTGACACAATCAGTTGTGGTGAGGCAATGCACAGGGTATAAATGTGCTGAAGCATTGTAGAAGGAATATTTTTGTGTTGCCAGTCTTTCTTTTTTTTTTTTTACTTTCCTAGACATGAGCGTCAGTCCTTGGTGTGTTTTGTATTTCAGTATACATGGACAGTCTATTGACTCTTAGTTGTTTTCTTGGCATTTGAAGGATATTGACATCCTCTGTTTGTTCACAGGGCCTGAAAGCGACTAAAGATGCAAGGCTCCCCCTTTTATATTGTACCATCACATTCTGTTGTGTTGTATGTCTGTGTTGGAAGGAAGACACACACGATTATATACGGTGTAGTGTGGTATTTGCTTTCTCCTCTTTTAACACCAGCCCATAAAAAGTTTACTGAGAGCCCTCCCTTCTGCTTTCATCAGCATATCACTTTGAGCTCCTATTATGCAAATGAAATCACAGCTCTATAAACCATATGTAAATGGAAAACACAAGCATGTCCAGACAAAAAGAAGAGGGGAGAGAGGACAGCCCTGTCTGTTTCCTCTCCCAACCTCAAAGTTTTTAGACCTAAGCCCATTTGGAATAACTGCAGCCAGAGGACCATTATAAAGGATTTGAATCCAGCTGATAAAATTAGAACCCAACCCAAATTGTTGTACAGTGTAAATCAAGTAGGACCACTCAACACGGTCAAACGCTTTTTCTGCGTCGAGGGAAACCACCAGACCATTCACAGCGTGCTGCTGACAGAACTGAATTGTGTTTAGAAGACGTCTGAGGTTATTACACAAATTGTGACCCTTAATAAAGCCTGTTTGATCAGTATTTATTACACAGGGCAAGATACTTTCCAAACGTGTTGCAAGAATTTTAGACAGAATTTTTAAATCAACATTAAGCAATGAGATGGGTCTGTAAGAGCCACAATCTATTTTTTTTTTTTTTTTTTCCAAGGGTGGCATGCCGTTGAAAACAAAAATCTATGTGTAAAAAAAAAATGTCTGACAGTGAACACAACATTGGTTCAGTGAAATACACTTGGACTGTTTCACCACTGGCTGCTTTAGAAAGGATGGGTTTGTCAGATAGTTTTCATCAGAGTAAAACCCCCTGTTCCCAATAAAACTAAACTTGTAGTTTCTAAATCTACCAAGAAGTTGTTTACCAAAAAAACCCCTAAAGATATCATTGACAGCTGTTTAAAACATGTGAGTGTGTGTGTGCTTGGCGTAGGTGTGTGACGTCAGTGTAGACAGCTGATATGAAGATGAAGAATCTATTATATACTATTATAAGAACCTATAAATAATGAAAAACACTCATTTTCCTCTTTTGATTTAGTGTAAAAAAAAAAAAAGCCAAATTACACAAAATGTTTACATTTAGACTAACCCTTTTACAAAAACTGTGACCCAGAGCAAATATGAACAAACTGAAATGTCTTTAGAGAAGGATGTGGAATCTGAATAATATTCTGTCTGTTATTACATGTTTTGTGTGTTTGTGGATCCACTGTGATCTGTGAGTTAGAACATGCATGTGTAAATGATAAACTGGCAGGATATTGGTAACATTGCACTGACCGTTCTGTAGAATGTTGAGGTCGTTCATATTTGTTCATGTTCTGTTCAAGTACAGCTTGTACATGTAAACATTTTCATTTTTACAGAATTGGACTGTTTTGTTGTTTTTTTTTTTTTTACTCAAAGCTTTGGGAAATGTATCCAGATCCATTTATTCTCATCCAGTTCTGTGTGTTTATTCTATTACAGAAATAGCCCATGTTTTGGTCATATTCCAATCAGATCTGTAAAAAATTCAAATTCCAATTTGATATCATTGATACTGATTTATTGGATCAATCCACTTCCTATCTGTTATAATGGGAAAATTTTTCAAAGTGGCACCAAATCCAGAATCAGATCCGGATCGAAATAATTTCAATCCCTTGTGTTGACATCATCATACAGAAGCTGTATACCAAGTTTGAAGTCAATCAGAACTGGAGTTTCAGAGAAAAAGACGATTGAAATGTTTTCCCCTTAAGAGCCCATGTTAAATTTTGTGTCAGTTCCAGATCCAGAAGAAGATCCTGATCAGCATGTGGACATTATGTTTGGGTCATCTCCCCATCAGGGCTGGACTGGAGAAATTTACACTGGATATCATTTAGATTTACCGAGTTACTGCATCCATCCACTTCCTATCTCTGACAATGGGGACATTTTTCAAAGTGGCACCAAATCCAGAATCAGATCCAGATCCAAATAATTTCACTAACTTTTGTTGACATCATCATAAATAAGCTGTATACCAAGTCTGAAGTCAATTGGAATTGTAGTGTAGCCCGATGGAAATAAAGGGATGGGTGTGTGTTAAAAAGTAAAAAAAAAAAAAAAAAAAAAAAAAAAAACCTAAGTTCATAAGTGGAATACAAAGGGTTAAAAATTAAAACCATTTCAGTGTGGGAGTATTAAAAAGATCATGTATTTGTGAAAAGGTATGTAACTTTGTTGAGTTTATGCATTGTATTGTTTACAGGATGTTAAATGCAAAGTGTTTGTTAAAATAGTTAATTAAAAATAACAATATTAATAATATGGGAAAGTTGCGCAAATGTTTTATGTTTTGTTAAAAAGTAATGAAAATGTATATTTTATGTAATGTGTATTATGAGCTTGGAGAATAGTTCGGGGTCAAGGGAACAGGAAGTAGGAAGTAGAAGAGAGGAAACCTGGTGAAGACGACGGGCGCGTGTGTGTAAGAGAATATGGAATAACACAGACAGTGTAGTCAGGAAGAAAAGAACACCAGTTTAGTTCAGGAAAGTGGTCGGACAGATGACAAACGTGACTTTAATGGTGAGAGACTCTGTGTTGTAACAGCACTTCGACTAGAAGTCCAACGTTAAAAAAAAAACACACACAGACTGCGACCTCAGTAAATTAGCTGCATGTGGCTAGCTATGTACGGACTAAGCTAGCAGGTTAGCTAACCGCTAACTGCAGAATGTACGGAGGACCCAGACTGAGCCCACAGCAACACTGGAGCTGACGGACAGGAGGACTGCCGATTACCGGATTCTGGATTTCCATTTCCCTGGACGTGTGGATTAACATTTCTCGGGAGCTGGTGATACAGGTACCTTTTTGTGTTTTTTTTATTGCCCTATGAGGTGAAGAGGCCATTTGGTTTTAGGCTGCAGCGCACAGGCCTGCACAGCCCTTATAAACTGTGTGTGTGTTTTTGCATTGTAAATGGAAGATTTCAAGTGCATACAGTGTGGTTAAAGTGCTCACAGTGTTTATAAAAGGGTTCATTTCAAGGGTAAATGTTTTTAAAAAGTATATTAAGGTACATTGCACTAAAAATGGTCTAAAAAATAAAATACTGCCATAGTTTAAATAATCGTTAATATTGTAAGAGATTACATACTTAACAAGAACCCAGGTTAGCTACCCCTGTCAAAGCAATGAAGAGCAAAGGGGCGCTACAGTAGTTTCGGAGAAGAAGACGATTGAAATTTTTGTAACAGATGACAGACGCCACATGACGACAATAGCTTACAGGACGAAAATCAGTTTGCAATTTACACAGAAGGATGTGGATGATACAAAGACACAGTTGGGCAATCCAAAACAACAGAGTAACACCACCCAGACAGACTTGTACAAGGTATGTGACAGTATGCTGGTCGTGTCTGATAAAATAGAGTATCTGGAGTCTCAGTCCAGGAGAAACAACCTGATGATAGATGGCGTTACAGAGTCACCTGGAGAAAGCTGGACGGACACAGAACTAAAAGTGAAAAAGTTTTGAAGTGAGAAGTTCCAGAAGGATGTTGAGATGGAGAGGGCTCACCGTGCTGGAAAACCTAAGGGAGACAGACCAAGGCCCATTGTGGTCCGACTTCAGAAGTTCAAGGATAAATCCGAGATACTACAGAGAGCCAAATGCCTCCGAGGTACGAAAATCTATATTAACGAGGACCGCACAGATGCTGTTTAGATAAAAAGAAGAGAACTAATGCCAAAGCCAATAAAACACTGGACTACATTGAAACTACAATGGATCCACATCCAGAGATAGATCCTGATGATAACTTTCTTTCTGCCATAGCAACGGATTGCAATGATTTCACCCAAGAGCAGTATGAAAATGATATTAAATCAGTAGGTAAGTTGTCAATCATATATTTTAACAGCAGAAGTATGTATAAACATTTTATTTCCATCAAAGAATATTTCAACAGCACTCATCCATTCAGTTTCATTGTAATTTCAGAAACCTGGTTTGACATTGATAAAGGTATTGACTTTTGTCTAGAGGATTATGAATCGAGATATATGAACAGAAAAAAGAAAATGAGGGGTGGGGTTGCACTATATATTCATAAATCAGTAAAATGTATGGTCTTAACAGATGACATTAGAAATAGATGAAACGATGGAATGTGTGACTGTAGAGATCCACAATGAAAAGAAGAAAAATTTAATTCTAAGCTGTGTATATCGATCACCTGGTTCAAGTATTGAACTTTTCAGTGAATGGATGGAGAAACAATTTTCTCCTGTAAAAGAAACTAAACTAAACTAAAAACTATAGCTGACTTCTTGGACATAATGTACAGTATGTCCCTTTTTCCATCAATAACTAAACCAAACAGAATAACATCACACAGTGCCACGATTCTAGACAATATCTACACTAACATCATGGGAAATCAAACCACCCGTGGCCTGCTTATATGTGACATCACTGATCACTTCCCTGTTTTCACTCTGTTTGACTGTGACATAAAGAGAAGTAAAGAAGACATGAAAATTATCTGTAAACCAATAAGAACTGAAGAAACAATCAATGCCTTGAACAACAGTCTAATGCTCCAGGATTGGAGTACAGTCTACAGGGAATCAGACGTGGAGAGTGCATATGGTAATTTCTTCGATGTATTTATTTCTCTGAATAACACACACTGCCCTGCCAAAGAACTCTGCATAAAGAAAAAGAAAATAAAACCACCCATGGCTTATTAAAGAAATAATAAATGCTTGTAAAAAGAAAAATAATCTCTATAAATCGTTCATTAAGTTACAAACTAAAGAAGCAGAACAAAGATATAAGACTTACTGAAATAAATGAACAAACATAATCAGAACTACCAAAAAGCAATATTATAATAAATTATTATATGAAAGTAAGAATAATATAAAAGGAACTTGGGATTTATTGAACAACTTAATTAAACAAGGACCTACTAAAGCAGCATATTCTGACTACTTTATTGATAAAAATAGTGTAAATCACAGCATGAATAACATAGTCAACCGTTTTAATATTTTTTTTTGTAAATGTGTGCCAGGAGTTTGCTGCAGATATTCCCAACCAATGTAATGAAACCATTAAAAGGAATCCATATTCAATTTTTCTGTGTGCAACAAATGAGCAGGAGGTGATAAACACTGTTCTAAAGTGCAAAAGTAAGCTATCCACTGACTGTCATGATATTGACTTGATTGTTAAAAGAGTCATAAATAACTTTGCAAAACCTCTAACCCATATCTGTAACTTATCCTTCCATTCAGGTCGTTTCCCAAATAAAATGAAAATAGCAAAAGTCATTCCACTGCACAAAAATGAGAGTAAACACAGCTACACAATGTACAAATTTTCCAGGTCATATGAAATCTGGAGTTTGTAGACATTCGTGGAGGGGGCATGTCTACGATGTCCAGATTTTGTACAAACCCATCGTTTTTAAGAATCTTTGTGACCTAGGTATTAGCGCTCTTTCCTTGAAAATGACAACATCCGGTCTCAGAAAATGAAAAAGACAGGCATTTTTGGTCCATTTTCCATTTCTGTCAGGTAATAACTTTCGTTTTTGTTACTAGAAAGAGAAAACGAACATCAAAGAAGTAACAATAAATGAACAGCATTATGGTTCTTTGTAGCAACGACACCAGCGCCACCACCTGGAGCTCCTACAGTATAGAGGGTCTGCACATACGTCATAAATGAAGGACAGCTGGACTGGACATGGATCTGTATGAGCTACCAAAGAACAAGTGGTCCGTGAACACTGACATGTGGACACAAATGGAGGATCCAGACCTGATCCAGGGGGGAGGGGATCATCGCTATTTGGACCTGAAAAAGATATACATGGTTTCATCAGGACTGACAACCAGGGTCCAAAACTAGGGCCCAGAACCAGCTGATCCAAAGGCTCCAAAACTAGGGCCCAGAACCAGCTGATCCAAAGGCTCCAAAACTAGGGCCCAGAACCAGCTGATCCTGAGGGTCCAAAACTAGGGCCCAGAACCAGCTGATCCAAAGGCTCCAAAACTAGGGCCCAGAACCAGCTGATCCAAAGGCTCCAAAACTAGGGCACAGAACCAGCTTATCCAAAGGTCATTTCCAGTCGAGCGTGGACTGACCCCAGTGAATATATGCATGATCTACTTGGACTGAGCAGATTTACTGAGTCTTGTTCAGATCCAGTCCTTTATCCAACACAGATACTACTGCTGTGGACCAGCAGGGCACCACTGGATTCTGGGAAATTAGCAGATTTACACCACCTGTTTTTAAATTGCAACATTATTCTTGTAATATTATGGTTTTATTGTTGGAATATGACGACTTTAATCTCATAAACGAATGACATTTTTCTGAGTTCTTTTTAGAACTACAACTTTATTCTCAGGACATTGTGATTCTTTTTGAATTCGACTTTATTCTCATAAAATGACAGGTTTTATATCGATGTTTTATGACTTTATACTCGTAGTCACAAAGTGTTTTTCTTTTCTTCTGTGGTCCTAATACTCCGTCGTAGCTTTATTCTCCAGTTCCCATGTTTTTGTAAAACTAGGTTGGCCTCAGTTTCCGTTAGTTTACTTATCATGTAGGAGCACAAGGTTCACAATCACAAAATGAAGACAAAAACCAGGAAAGATCTGATCATGAAACCAAGAGCTGCACTAAGACGGAACGTTAGCCAAAACAATAGGTCATTTAAGGTATAATTTTACCCAAAAATACAGCATCAATGAATGTTAGCTGACACCAAACAGGATCCACAGATCTAGGTTTGGTTTCCTGGATTTGTGGATCCATCTCCTTCTCTTTTTATCGTCTTTGGGTGTCTGTAAAACGATAGCTCCGACTGCTTTAAGAACCTGTTCATACAATCAATCACACAACAGCTCTTTCCCCATTTTTAATTAAATGTTGTTCTTCAGTTTAGACAGGATTGAAGCCAACGCTGTCACTCATCTCCCTCTCTCTGCCACTCAGTGGGTGGAACTGCGGTGACTTCCGCTAGCGCTGACGTCACGTGCAGACCCTCTATTGTTTGCCACAGACGTTCGAGCCTTCAGGTAGTGAGTACTCCACTTTACATTTCAGTCAGGAGCTTTGATGTCACTTTTTTCTAACTTCAATCAAGTCACAATCCACCAAATCATCTCATAATGAAGTCCAGTTAAAAGATTGTTGTGTCTGGTGCAGCATTAACTGACAGTATGTGAAGCTGGGAGCAGCCGGACTGGGAAGCCACACAACAAAAGAGGTGAGGTGGTAGCTTTGCCAGACGGTCACTTGTTTGACATGAACTTTTGATTTATATGAATAATGCATCTCTTCTTTCCTTCAGAACAAGCTGCTTCTGTATCTGAGCCATCAGAAACAAGTGACCGCTGGCAAGGTCCATCCAGGCTTTATGTTAACGGTGAGCAGAAACCCAAAAATGTTTTTTTTTGTTTTTGAGTTTTGTTTTTTTTTTGACACTTTTATAAACATTTTAGTTTTACAAAACATGAACATGAAATTGAGGTCTAGGTATGGCGATTATAACATCAAACATGCATACAACATCAAATGCGTTTATTAACTAGTACTGTCACTGTTTGTAAAGTCTGTCCATTTTCTCCAGCGCCTTTTTCAGGGCTCCTCCTGGAGCCGCAGGGTAAAAGTCAGCTGTTCTATCAGTCAAATGTTTTCTGCGATAGAAATAAAAAAGCCTGTTGCGGGTGGCTCTTTCTGTAGCCAACATTTTGTTGTGACTCTTTTAGCTGATGTCAACAGAATCTTTAGGAGATAAACATTGTCTAAATCCAGTTTGTCTGGGAAGCAACCAAGATACAGTACAGTAAAGGAGCAACTGATGTGAAACTGATGTTTTGCTGGTTTTGAAATGTACAGACAGATTAGAAACAGCCAGATGAACGAATAGAATAGAATAGAATAGAATAGAATAGAATAGAATAGAATAGAATAGAATAGAACGGCCTTTATTGTCATTGTGTGTACAATGAAATTAGGAAAATTAATATCGTTAGACACTTCTGGACTTTCTTTTTTGTTACTAGAAAGAAAATGAAAATCTGTTTTTTAAATTTGGTTTCTCTGTTTTGACACTGAAAAAGAAAAACACCTTGAAATTCCATTTTAATTTGTCTGTTTTAAAATGAGAATCAATTACCCACTAGTTTTCCTTTTGTCACTGAAAAGAAAATCCAATTACCAAAAGATACACTGACTGGTTTTTAACAAGCACATCAGAATGTCATTGTGTATGCTCTGTGTATACCAGGGCTCACCAACACGGTGCCCGCGGGCACCAGGTCGCCCGCAGGGACCGCGCGAGTTGCCCGCAGGCCTGTTCTAAAAATAGAACTAGTTCAGGGTTCTCCAACACGTTGCTCGCGATTTACCGGTGGTTCGCCAAGGGTCACTAATATAAGAACACAAAGTTGATTCGTCATTTGGTAGAACAGGTCTAAATTTCCACTCAACCAGAATTACAAGTGTCCTGTTCCCCTCCCGAGATGAAACGGTCAACTAGCTGTCAATCAAACTTTAGCGCTGGTTTTCTGCCTGTCATTGGAGAGGGGCGGGGCCCAGGATGAGCCGGATGCCAGGCAGGTAGTGGGTTTAGCCCCGCAACGATGTGGGCTGAATATAGTCAGGGAGTTATTTTCACCAACAATGAGACACGGACTTCTGTTTGACAAATGTGAAAGACGAGTGTGTGTGTGTGATCTGTGGGTGGAGCCTGGCAGTCGGTAAAAGATGCAACGTGGAGCGGAATTTCACCAAAGTTCACAGCAACTTTTCTGGAGATTCTCCAGTGGGAATCAGCCTCCGTACAGAGAAGGTAAAAGAGCTGAAAACTAAAGTCCAAAAACAACAGTCCATGTTCACTAAACTGACCAAGGCCAGCGCTTCAACAGAGGCATCAGTAAAGTGGTTCACATCCTGGACAAGCGCAAACATATGTACACTATCTGCGCATGCGCTCAGACAGCTGGAGTCGGACCTGAACAGGTGCCTCTGCGTTTGACTCCAGTGTGATGACTCTGTAGAAGTGACGGGGATGGTGGATTTTTGTGCACAAAGTTCTGGTTTTAACTGATATGTTTTGACAGCATGTGTGAATTTAGAAAAGGTCAAATCTTTCAGAAATACAGCAGTACATCCAGGTGAAGTTTTATTGTGTGAGTGACAACATTCCTTTTCACAATTTCAAAGTATTAAAAATGCACATACAGGTGTGTATTATTTGTTTTTAATAATTCTATAAAAATATGCAGGATTATTCCATTTCATGATTTTTGACAGAATATTAAAATATTTAGGAATACAGCATGCAAGTGCTTGTATTTGTTTTTTTCTACTTTTGATTTTCTTAAAGTAAAATAATAGTTTCATATTAACACTTTTTAAGTATTGCAAATGTTAAAACACAGAAATATAAATAAATAAAGAACACAATGTTACAAACGTATTATACAAAATATGCATATGTACGAAAATTAGCTATGCAAATAAACGTTGCTAAATTAGAGTAGCCCTCTAGCAAATTCATTAGGTAAAAGTAGCTCACAGAAGAGAAAAGGTTGGTGACCCCTGGTGTATACAGTGACAATAAAAGGAAAGTTGAATCTTCTCCCTCCACTCTGTTCTCTGCATGTGTTTCTAACTGCCTGTCTAACCCCCCTACTTCGCTTCGTGTCTCTGTCATCCCTTCTTTTACTATTCTCTCAGTCTGACTGGGGGAATGGGTGAGGAAAATGGAGAGGGGCCATTTTTCCAGACCACAACTCCTGCCAAACCCCCTGTGCCGGCCAGCGAGTAGGAAGAGAAGGAGGAACTGGTCAGAAACCCTCTGTAGAGTCCAGACTGAGCTCTCAGATTTGGTGGGAAACACCGCTTGAAACCCCGACCCCTGCCTTGTGTTCCGTCTTATGTGTTCAGTCAGACAGCGTTGTGCCAGATCTTTCCTCATACATCACTCATATTTGATTTCTTTTTTCTCTCTTGTTTGTGTTCAAAGCTTGAAGGGGCTTTCTCCACCTGCCCCGTTCAGTGACGACGAAGACTATGATCTGGACTGGCTAAAGTGACATGACATGCAACCACAATAGTGTCTGTTTTGTTTGAATGGTCAACACTGTAGTAAGTAAGTAAAGTTTTATTTATATAGCACTTTTTAAAACAACATGTTACAAAGTGCTTCACATAAAGGAGACGGATAAGAACAAATAGGAAAGACGAGAATAAGAAAACAGTTTCAACATGCAGATGGAAACTTTCTGGCACAAGCAACACACACTGAACGAACACCATGGTCACATATGTCACAAACAACCCCTAAGACAGACCCACAACCAACACTGAATACAACAACACACAGACACAATATAGATGGAAACAAACCTCCATACACAAATATATGCACATGCACACACACACACACACACACTACACTGTCCTGATTTAATGAAATGCTTGTTTATAAAAGTGAGTTTTTAAAAGTCGCTGAAAGGTGGATAAAGAGGAATGTGGTGCTTTCCCATCTGTCTGCGGGGAGAAGCTCATGCTGATGAACTGAAGGAAAAGTCAAACAGATGAACAACTTCTCTGCAGTTTCACGTTGACTGAGCTGCTGTCACAGCTTCACGGAGGACAAAACTGCAATCCCTGGCTTTTATTCTGGTTAAAATAACAAGCCTGTAATTCACAGAAACTGCTTTTCTTTAATTGTGTCATATCTGTTGGTGATACGATTTAATGCCCAACTTTTTACACAGCACTGTAGCAGATTATTTAGTTGGATCAGCAGTTACCCTGTTGACGTCTGTGGCTTCAGACTGTATCGTGAAATGGTTTTTAATTATTAGCTCGCTGCTTTAAGAATAACTTTGACACAATTTAGCTAAAATGACATTCATTCCTGAATATAAATGAGATGAAATTGTGGCCTTCATTGCCCATCATAATGTTTTCATTCATTCATTTTCTGAACCTGCTTTATCCTCACTAGGGTCGCTGGAGTCTATCCCAGCTACACAGGGGCGAAGGCGGGGTTCACCCTGGACAAGTCTCCAGTTCATCTCAGGGCTGAACATATAGAGACAAACAATCACTGTCACATTCACACCTGTGGGCAATTTAGATTAACCAGTTAACCTATCGGTGCATGTCTTTGGATGGTGGGAGGAAGCCGGAGTACCTGGAGAGAACCCACGCAGACACGGGGAGAACAGGTAAACTCCACACAGAAAGGTCCCACCCCCCATCGACGGTGTTGGAATGGAACCCAGGACCTTCTGTCTGTGAGGCACCAGTGCTAACCACTGCACCACCGAGTCACCCATCATAATGTTTTGTTCATGTTAAATCTGTTTTTGTCTGCCATATTTTTGTTAAGTCCTTTGAAGATGTTATTTTCTCTCCATTTGCTTGTTCATTTATTTCTCTGAATATCCACTGCACATATATTCATGAAACCTGGATGAAGCGTAGAGCGTCGGCCATGGATGAACCCAGTAGTTTCTGGAGCAGACATGTACAAATTGGATACTACTTTTTTTTTTTTTTTTTCTCATTGCAAGATTTTGATTGAATTAAATGAGTTTCTGCGGAGGTATGTCCTACTTTTTTGGTTTTTCACATTGTTTACATCTATTGTATATTTATTGTATAGTTAATTACTTTGGAATCAATGAGCCTGGTGCTTGTGGATCAAATATTTGCCACCAGATACCACTGATTTAATTATTGCCTTTGGAAGTTTTTGTTGAAATAGTATACTAATTATTATGTTGGAGTTCAGTCTCATGTGAAACTTCAAAATATGGAAATGAACAATCATACCATTAGATATAAGTGTCAAAACATGAATTCAAACCCAATCAGATGTTTGTTTTAAAAAGATGCAATAATATTTGTAATTTGGACTTAAATCTAATGCTGTTTATTGTAATGTACATAAAAGCCTGAATTATTTAGTTCAAGGCTGTTGTAAATTTGTTTTTCCATTATTTTTTTTTATACTGAAAATGTTGAGTTGATGTTGTGACTCCTTTGAGCCAGCAATGAGAGCTTAAGGCCCTTGTAAACCGTTATTGTAGCCAAACAGAAGCACCGCACCGGTTATAAACTTGGATCAAAGCCCAAACTAATATGAAATATTCGGTTACAGTCATGTAAAAGGTAGGTTTATTCCAGTGGCATTAGGTTTGGTGTAGGGTTATTAGTTGATTGTTGACCTCAAAATGAAAGACACTTTTGTATATATTTTTTAAATTTTTATTTCTTTATTTTTTTTCATTTTTCTCCTTTTTTTCATACTTTACTTACAAAATACCATATACACATAGGCCAGAACATGGCATGGAGAAAAAAAAAACTGCTTGAGGTGAGGCAGGAAGAAATTAAATACAATTACATAAATAGGTAAGTAAATTAAATAAAAGTAAAGGAATAAACAAAAAGAAAAAAAATAATGTAAAAAGAAATAAATTACAATTTAAACTCTTCACATAAGGCTTTAGTCTTCACAGCTTTAGGGTTAGTGCAAAAGTTAAGCGTGTCTAGATAGGATTTCAGATAAGATTTAAAGACCACAGAGCTGGGTTTCTGATTGGCAGATGTGGTGGAAAAATTTACTTTTTATATTTTATACTCTTTATATTTTATACTGTTAGTACATCTTCTTTTAATGCTGAGTCATTAGTCATTATGTGTGATGTTTACCACTCTGTAACACCCCCAACCCAGGAACGGAGTTCTTGCCTTGAGTTAAAACCCAAACACCTAAATGTCTGAATGTGTAGATAGAGAATGGCGCCTGCACTCCAGATTGGATCCAAGCAAGGTTAGAGTGGAGAGGTCATCATGACCTCTTCACGGAGCAGAGAAGGAGTAGTATGGGGTGGTACGATGTACGTAAGGAATGACATCATAGTTTGAGGGGGTTGGATTTGGTTCTATATAATCTTTAGTTTTCTCTTGTTTAAGCAGACTTCACTTACAGAGTTTCTCTGTGACTGACTTCTCAATAAATGCATTTATTTATTTTAACTGTAACTTTCTCTCCTCCTCTTTGTGTGTGGGTTATCAGTTGAACATTTCCATAACAAATTGGCGTTGTCGGCAGGGTTCCATGTGTGCTGTCGGGCGGGGGAACGGAGGTTGGTGGACTGATCATCCTACGGGCCAAAAAAGCGGCTGTAGCCCCGTGGTAAAACGACACCGCAGACGGGGGACCGGCCCCGAGCCCCGCCCGTCTCACCACTGGAATCGGAACTGAGTTCAACGCCACACACGGTGAGAAAGTTACAGTTTGGGGTGTTGGGGCTGTTACTCTCTGTGTTCCAAACTCACGTCACTGGGCACGTCACTGAAACAATAGTGGCGTGCGATTCGGGTTTATATATATATAAAAAAATAAATAAATAAAATAAAATAAAAAAATAAAAATGAAAAATAAAAAAATAATAAATAAAAAATAAGAATAAGTATATATATATATATAGACCTGAGTCGGGTTGCTATTGTATGCAAATACAATAGAGTACAGGCGTTTTTGTGAGATTTTTTCGCCTTCAACCAAAAAGAAAATCGTATAGGGTTGCTATTGTATGCAAATACAATAGAGTACAGGCGTTTTTGGGAGATTTTTTCGCCTTCAACCAAAAAGAAAATCGTATAAGGTTGCTAGTGTATGCAAATGCAATAGAGTACAGGCGTTTTTGGGAGATTTTTTCGCCTGCCTTCAACCAAAAAGAAAAATCGTATAAGGTTGCTACTGTATGTAAATACAGTAGAGTAAAGTTTATAACAAACTTGAAAGCGTTTTAGGTGATTTTTTCGCTGACAACTGAAAAGAAAAATCAGGGTTTTTTAGTATTTTGTTCGCCAAGGAACAAAAACCACTTAGAAGACGTTCTAAGTGTAAAAATGGGAAACCGGCCGGGGCACAGTGACGGGGGTGTGGACAGAGAGGCCCCTATTCCAAAACCCATGGGTAAAAAGAAAATATGGGGAAATTGTGCTTGAATGTGCTGATTATTGGGTAAACATGGGTATTTTTTCTAAAATGCCAACTTTGGGTGTGCAAAAACTGAATGAGTTAAAGGGAGGCAAAGAGAGAAAAAACAAAGTCAGGGAATTTAAACAATAGGAACCTTGTAACAAATGTTTTGAGATGTGGTGAATGAAGCAAAAACAAACTGAGGCATGTGTAACCGTAGATGACACCATCTAGCTGTGTTTTTTTCCCTTTATGCCTAATTTGTTAGAATATTTAAACCACTTCTTTTCATTCATAACTTTATACTTCCCTTGTATTTTTGTGCGACGTCTGTGCTACGTCTGTAAGATCTGGTAAATTATGCTGCTGGTTATAAAAACAGATATAAAACAGATTATACAGATTAAACAGTTATATTTTCGATTGTCAAGGAGCTTGAGCTCCGCCACTTTACCATATACCATATGCCCCCCCCCCTTGTGTTTCTGTGCAGGCAGCGAAGTTGGTGTCCGGGTCTGGACGCCTGCCCACAAAGACGCCGCGAGAACCCGCCCCCCCTCCCGGAACACTCAGCCGTAATTCCAGAACCGGCCAAACGTCAACGGGCCCCAGCAGGCCCCCCAGGTCTGCTGACCCCCGGCCTTCTCCACCACCGGAGCCGGACTCCACACAACCCGACTCCACCCCCGCTGCTGATGCTGCAGGCAGGGGGGAGGACTGACTTCTGGCACAGCTGCACAAATGCCCACGGTGGAAGTCAGCGGACCAGACGGTCCTGTTGTGGTGTTCAGGGCATGGACATTCACTGAAACATCTACCTGATCCATCCGAGGGACTTTCTGTCCGAGGGTCACTTTCATCAGACACTCCGGACTGGTCCGCCCGACCCCCCCCGGGGAACAGCGTGGGCGGGGACCGGAGAACACTCGAGGCCCACCTACACCCGGAAAGGGGTGGTCCGACATGTGGCGGGGTGGGCCACCTCTGTGGCCAACCAGGACATGGGAAAAGGGACTGCCCACAGAGAAGGCGGGGCGGAGACAGCCACGTGGAGGGAACGGGGCAGGGGATTGGCTCGCGGCCCTGGAGGGCGGGTCTCCAGACACGGATTCCACACCCACTACAGCTTCTGCTGCACTGCCCAAGGGAGGAGGAGGTGACACACACACACACACACACACACACACACACACGCTCAGCTGTGTACTGACTCCTATCAGAAGCTCCCTGTGGTTGATCTTACTATAAGCAGGTTTAAGTTATTGTTTTTAGTAGATAGTGGAGCTACATACTCTGTGATCAGACATGTAGACTTAACACCTACACTAAAGTTGAGTGGAAAAACTATTATTTCTGTGTCGGCTGGTGGTAAACAGGACAGAGAGAGCTTTACTGTTCCGTTGACATGTGTTTCACAAGAATGTACTTTCTAACATTCTTTTTTTTACTCGCACCCGTCTGTCCCATTAATTTGTGTGGGCGGGATTTGATGTGCAAATTGGGGGTAAAACTTGAATCGGGTCCAGAGGGGTTAACGATAACTCAACAAAACACAGTCGCAGGCACAGATCTCCACTCACATTGTGTGTATGCACACACAATGGTTAGGTATGCTGCTGGGTGACCAGATTCTGTATACCACTGGAAAGTCTGTTCCCCCCAAATTAAAAGAAAAATGGGTCGAGCTAAGTGACAGCAGACTTCAGCCTGGCGCTTATGTCTCACCCCCAAATGATTTATAGTGTGCTTCTCATTTCAGTCCTGGAGGCCCTGACCCCACATATGAGGAAAAGTTTTTTCACACAGTCTGATAAGCTCACAACTGGTTACATGTTTTGGGATTCATATTTTTTTGGGCATTGTCTGTGTCACTGACTGATAATCAACATTCTTTTTACAGGCTTGGTGCTGGACCACACATGTTGCTCTTTCCAAACCATGCCATGCAGATTGGAAAGACGTGGGCCCGTTTGTGGAAAAGGCCTTGCAGGTGTCAGATTTGTGTCCCACCTCTGACCCGGCCATCATGTTCGCTCCCCGACTGGGGGTATACAGACAGAGCATGATATCAGTGTTTCACTGTCAGAAAACTGTACAGTTGTTAAATGATGAAGCGCTCACCTGTATGTCTACATCTCCCACAGGCCTCTCACCCGTCTCCGTGCCACCCAAACTGGCTGATATCCCACCTGGTGTCTGGGCTACTGGTCCACATGATGTGGGTCTCGTCCGGAACTGCCCACTGGTCATCATTACCCCGCGATCTGATTACAGGCCATGTCAAAAACAGTCCGAGTTCTAAGCTTATTTGAATGTGGGAATTATAGTTCCATGTCCTGATTCACCGGTCAGGACCCCAATTTTTCCTGTGGAAAAAAGTGCGAACCCTCCTGACCCAGACACATGGAGGTTTATTCAAGACCTACAGGCGGTAAACAAAGCCGTGGTTCCACGCATACCCACGGTATCACAAATTCCGCCGTCTGCATCTCACTTTTCTGTCATTGACCTTTCGAACGCGTTCACATCTGTTCCCGTGCATGCAGATAGCCAATATTGGTTCGCGTTTCAGTTCAGAAACAAAATGTACACATGGACGCGCATGTCTCAGGGGTATTGCGAGGCCCCAACCATTTACAATTCGATTTTGGCCAACTCGCTGTCCCACCTTGACCTCCCACCAGGTGTTGCTCCTTTACAGTATGTTGATGACCTTCTCCTTTGTTGTCCTTCACAGGCTTGTGTCTTTTGTTTCACTTGAGGCAGCTGATGGACGACCTTGTCGGCCCAAACATTTCTTCCCCTGGTTTGCTAAGCTGACACATGGCGTAGATCATGTGTCTAAGGGAGGAATGTTAGATAAATGTTTTCCTGCAAAGCATGCAGACAGCTCTACAGTGGCTAAGGCTTTGTTAACTGAAATTTTGCCTCGTTGGGGGATCCCAAAAAGGATCTCATCAGACAACGGTACTCACTTTGTGAACACAGCACTAACTGAGTTAGGGAAAATGCTAGGTTTTGATCTAAAAACACACTGTGCATACCATCCACAGTCAGGGGGGCCTATTGAAAGGGAAAATAGCACCCTAAAATCAAAACTGGCTAAATGTTGTGAGGAAACAGGTCTTAACTGGGTCAAGGCCCTACCTCTGGTTTTCATGCAAATGAGAATGAGACGTAGGAGTCGAAGTGGGCTGAGTCCTTTTGAGATTATGTTTGGGAGACCCCATATACAGGTCTCCAGGCCCCCAACCAACCGGGTTGACATCATTGTTGGAGCATGACATGTTGTCTTAGTGTAGGAAACTCTCCTCTGAACTATCTCAAGTACAGGTACTGGTGAAATCAGCACTACCGGTTCCTGCAGAGGGGCTGCTTCATCCGCTGCAGCCGGGGGATTGGATCCTGGTTCGGGACTTCAGACGAAAGCACTGGAAACAGCGCAGGTGGCGAGGCCCTTTCCAGGTGCTCCTGACGACGCACACAGTGGTCAAGGTTGCTGAACGTGCCATGTGGATCCATGCGATCCACTGTAAGCGGTTTCTGGGAGAACGCCAACTGCTGCAGCCGAGGACGGGCCGGAGCATCGATCGACAGCGTAGACTGGACGACTGGACACCGGAGCTGGACACAGCTGTATCATGCACCTACACTCACAAGACTCACTGGTTGAAACCTAGCGGTGGTAACGACCCCAGTGACGTCTCATATACACTTATCCTTTGCCTGGTCGCTGGCGAGTGACTGAAGATCCCCTGCCCCACACATACACTGATTCGATGACGATGGAGGTGATCAAAGGGTCAGCTGTCACCTGCATCACCCTCCTGTGCCTGTACATGTGGTACATGGACACATTCTATCAGGTATCTGATCCTTCACCAACACATCACATTCCTGTTGCGCCCTGGTCTGTCGGAGGACAGCCAGGGTCAGAAGAGCTTCGGAGACGTCACGGCCGTGACCTCCACCTCATTGATCACCACGACTATAGCGATAACACATGGTGGCGAGTGACACGTGATCTGACACGACGTGTCACTAATCAGTCTTGCTATGTGTGCAGTTTGATGCCACACAGCTCACATGAAGATACTCTGTTCGCTCCTTATCCTCTCTCGATCAATCACACACTGTTGACAATGATAAAGTGGACAGTGGGTGATTGGCCGTCTGTCGAAGAGTATCCCTGGCTGAGGTGGAAACCCAACATGACCTTCAGAAACCCCAGAAATTTCTCTAGAGATACTAATACTACTATGGTACAGAAAAATGTTGTTTTTCGGCTGAGAGACATGTCTAATCCTTTTTTCATTCCACAGTTGTGTTTCCATTCCCCAGTCACAGAACACACACGTTATAATTTGGGGCACACATCTGGGTGTAACATTACTCTCAAGGTAGCATGTGGGTTAGCAAATTGTGAAAACAGGACTGATAAATACACTTTTCCAACAACAGGGACACTCTCTCCTTCTCCATTTATCGTCGTTTATAATCTCACTGCATTATTAGGTAAGTCCCCACTGATACGTTATGATTCTAAGACTAATGTTACGACTACATATAATGACGTACTAGCTTTAACTCCTTCTGATTATGGGTATGTCTGTCCTACAGATATGGTGTGGACGTGTGGTCAACACTCTTATTTGTATCTCCCAGCATGATGGGCAGGTACATGTCACCTCTCTTATTTGGTTCCAGCTACCTCCAAATTGACCATCAGCCCAGTTATGTCACCGCCTCACACCCGTGTAAAACGGGATCAGATTTCAGGTGGCCATAAGTTTGTAATCAGTATTATTCCCATGTACGGCCCTGATTGTTTAGCTTGGTACATAGAAGAACTTTCTGTGGAGCTAGAGAATCTCACTGCGTCTGTTGAACAGGGGTTTAATGACCAGTGAGATGAAAGCTCTCCGCACTGTCGCATTACAGAATAGGGCAGCTTTAGATCTCCTATTGGCTGAAAAGGGAGGTGTCTGTCATCTTATTGGCGACCAGTGTTGTACCTATGTACCTGATGTTTCCACAATCAGTTTGATCACCCTAGACGAGTCCTACATGAGGAAAACACTGCATACACTACAACAGGTTGGGATTTTTGGGGCTGGCTGCTGTCTGGGGGATGGAAGACAATGTTGATGAAAATTATTGCTGTGATTTTTGGTGTGTTTGTATTACTCCTCGGATTATCCTGTTGCATCATTCCAATAATACGTTCAATGATTAGCAGTGTGATTGGTACTTTTAGTATGGTATAGCATGAAGTGATTGATGATGATGATGATAATTATGATTTTGATGACTTAGATGATCTTGATGATGATTTGATGGTGTATGAAGAAAGCAACGTGTAATCCTGTCAAATGAACAAAAATTGTGAAGCTGGAAATTACTGTTCTGACTGATGTCCAAAAGCAGATAGATCATGGGTGGATGTTTATAGTATTTTTTTTCATAGTATTTTGCTATTTGTCCTCCAATGTCAAACCTGATCTAAAAAGAAAAAAGACACAAAGTCTGGAAATTTGGCTACATATAATTTATCTGGAGAATATCTGGAGAAATATGGCTTAATTAGGTTGTCTTTGGGTTGATAATCATTTATAATCATTTATTGATACTCGTACGTAAATTTTATGTTTTTGCATGATTGATTCGGTTGAATAATCAAAAGGGAGGAAATGTGGTGGAAAAATTTACTTTTTATATTTTATACTCTTTATATTTTATACTGTTAGTACATCTTCTTTTAATGCTGAGTCATTAGTCATTATGTGTGATGTTTACCACTCTGTAACACCCCCAACCCAGGAACGGAGTTCTTGCCTTGAGTTAAAACCCAAACACCTAAATGTCTGAATGTGTAGATAGAGAATGGCGCCTGCACTCCAGATTGGATCCAAGCAAGGTTAGAGTGGAGAGGTCATCATGACCTCTTCACGGAGCAGAGAAGGAGTAGTATGGGGTGGTACGATGTACGTAAGGAATGACATCATAGTTTGAGGGGGTTGGATTTGGTTCTATATAATCTTTAGTTTTCTCTTGTTTAAGCAGACTTCACTTACAGAGTTTCTCTGTGACTGACTTCTCAATAAATGCATTTATTTATTTTAACTGTAACTTTCTCTCCTCCTCTTTGTGTGTGGGTTATCAGTTGAACATTTCCATAACACAGACTTGCTTGTATGTATATGAAATTTAGCTAATAAGGAAAAGAGATTAAGAATAAACGATTTCCGAACAGGCAAATGAGTAACAAAGAAACCAAATAAAATATCTTCAATTTTGAAGTTAAAAGAAATATCCAGCTTTCTATTTAAAAAAAAAAAAAAGATATCACACCAAAAAGTTGAAGAAAAGGCACATTCCCAAAACAAATGAGTTAATGTTTCATCTGAATTATGACAAAATGAGCAAAAAGGGTCGACACTGATCTTCTACTTAATCAGAGCTGAATTAGTTGGATAACACCTATGGAACAGTTTTAAAGACACCTCTGTCACTTTATTGGAAATGAAACACTTCCTTGGTAATAACCATACCTTTTCCCATTCCACATCAGAAAATAAATGACTCCAAAAAAAGATGGAAGTTGGCTTCCAAATTGTATCCCTTTGAATCACTTCTCTGATGCATTTATTATGAGGTTTTTTTTTTACTCAAGAATGGATGTAAATTTCCTGTGTATAATTCTGATTGTGCAGTTTGAGGGCTAATGGTTGTTGAAGGACTAATAGTAGAAGATAGCATCAAACACAACTGCATATTCTCTAGGGAGTACCGGAGTTTTATATTCCAACCAAAATTCACTGTAAGTAAATAAGTGACCTTCCCTGTTAAACAACTGACAGACAAGCAGTGCTCCGTAATCAACCCAATTCTTTAAAACGACTTATGTTTGAAACATATATTCCGATTATTCCATATACAGGGTGTCCCATAAGTCTCCATACATAGGAGACATAATCCATTCCATGGTTCTAACATGTATTTCTTTCTATTTCTTCTTTGTAGTTCTTCAGCAGTGGAGGACACGCATTGAAATGTGTTCCTGACAAAATGGCAGTCATATAGAGCATATTGTAGAAATCAAAATGGTTTATGTCAAGAAACGTTTATTTTTCCTATGTATGGAGACTTATGGGACACCCTGTATAAGATTTGTGAGGGGAAAAGTTATGGAGGACCAACATAAAAGTAAGTGTTGATGAAAATGATAAAGTTGCTTTGGTCTAAATCCGGTATTTCCTCCCGTTTGCAAAGACATGAATTTGCACGTACCCTTGCCTCTGATTGGCTAGAAAGGCTCTTCCGCGATTGGCTACTTCAATCTTATTTATTTTATTTCTTTTACTTATTTTTAATTATTATTATCTTTATTTGACTTGATTTGAGGCGTTTACTCATTTCCAAGGCAGGCTGTCAGTAGTGTTTTTTTTTTTTTTTTTTTTTTTTTTTTTTAGAACGTTCAGGTGGAATTTTGGGGGTGGGAGGGGTGAGGCGTGACGTAATTTTCATAAGGGTTAAATACAGTGTCGAGCTGACTACAGTTGGGACAGCACGTTGGTTCAGTGGTCTAAGCTCATGTCTCGCGAAGCAGATGTTGTGGGTACGAGTCCAGGTGGGAACCCCTATGGTCAGACGTAGGTGTAGACGCAGATGCTGAGGGAGGGTGCGAGCGGAATGATGTGGGGCGTGTCGAGTCCAAGTAGGGGTTGTGCGTGCGTGTCTGTGTGCGTGGGTGGGTGAGCATGGGTGAGGGTCGCTGCGCTGGCGTGTTGTCCTTTTGGGTGTGCGTCCAAAATTACGTCATCCACATTCTAGAATAGAAATAGAGAATGCTTTTTTTTTCTTTTTTTTATGCTGTACAGACGCATTAATAGGGGTGAATGGATGAATGCATGGGAGGTATGTTTTCTATGTTTAAACCTAATAAATTATGTTAAATTTATAATTATATTAAATTTGTAATTATATTAAATTTATAATAATATAAAATTTATAATTATATTGTATTAAATTTATAATTATATTATATTAAAATTATAATTACATTATATGAAATTTAAAATTATATTATATTAAATTTATAATTATATTGAATAATTCTTTTCTATCTTTTTCCTTTTTTAAAAAAAAAAAATAGACATAAAAATATCAGGACACATCTACAGCTTGTAGAACTTGACATTTAGTTATTTGACATATTGTGACTGACATAAATGCCAAGTTGTCAATCATTTTTAGGGTAAATATCAAAGCAGTATTTCTTGTAAGTTTACGTTGGATTAATTGTGCAGCTCTAGTTTTAGCCTTCCTGGATGCACCGCCACAGGGATTCCCATATTCAGTCATTTGTCCATGTTTTGTAGAGGGATCCTCTGTTTGTTTTCTTCATGGAGCGGGACCTGCTTATGTGACCGTTGGCACAGACAGTCTGTGCAGGTGTCCGCACAGCTGCTCTACCGAACTGAGAAGAAACAGAAGAAGGGAGAAGAAGAGCCCGAATGAGCCAGTGTGTGTGGAAGTAGGTCAACAACACAGATGTGCCTGACCAAAGAGCATTTAATAAGAAAACAAGAGCTTCTGAAGGGGACAGAAATCAGTAGATAATTTCTGCTAGTGGCAAAACAGGCCGAACCTTGTGGAAGGACGGAAAAGGGTGTAGAAGCTTGTGGGCTCTTGTGGAGAACAGCCCGTGTGTTTACTGTGTGTACCCATGGAAAAGCTGCTGAAGACGGCCTGACCCAACTCTGCTTTTTTCACTCCAACTGTGAGTTCTTGAACTTCTTTTAGGAACAGGACTTAGTATTCAGTTCCAGTGAATTAGTTTAAGAATAGAGTGATTTGGTCTTCTGTTAACGGACGGGTTTTCCCGTCAGTTGAACCTCCAGAAGGAAGCAAACAGAAACAAATGGAAACACACTGAAAAAAGGGCAAAGGGAGGGTGCTTCACTTTTCAAATATGTACTTGGCATATACAGCACAGTTTAATTCATAACATATACAACAGTTTAATTGTGTTCTTCCTCCTAACATGTGTGGGTCAGGCTGACTTCTGAAACACTCCTGCTTTAGGAGGAAAAGCTCAGCTGCACTCGGACAGTTTTTCGCTGGGACTCAGAATAATGCTGCTTTGGACCACTCTGTACAAGGTAAGGATGAATTTAATCTTATGCAACGTTATTCAGAATGACTTTATGCACTGTTTTCACAGAGCCAAGCTGTTCTATGCTATTAGCACCGAGCAACATGAATCTGTCAGTGTCAATGCTAAGGTTAGCTTAAGCTACCACTTACGTTAGCTACACGACTGTTGGCGAGTAGTGTTTTATATTCGGTCATATTTCTTGAAATGTACACACAGCGTATGTTTTGTGTCGACCTCAGTCTAAAGTGTGTGCTTTCAAGAGGGCTGTTGACAACTGAGCTTAGTTTAGTGGGGCAGAGGCAGTTGGAAGCGGTGCAGAGGAGAGCTAACATGATGGTTCTGGGTAAACATCATTCTTTACATTTACATTACGGCTAAAATTTCCTTAGGGGGTCAAATGAGTGGCCATTTTTGTCAAAAGAAAGTTGTAAGAAATGCATAGAACTGTGTTGAAATAATGCTAATCCATTTGTGCACAGACTACTGATATTATTTGACAGTGGAACCTATATTTTCATAAATATTGGATTTTAATAGTAGGTGTATGTGAAAACTTTTGCTGGTGGACGGACGTGACATTACGCATGATGATCTGGTCAGTACCAGTACTTCATTAGTAATAAACTTACGGACTTACTATTGCTAATTCTCCTCTTATTCATACATGTTAGTATTGTGGATCTAAAACAATAACAGTTGACACAAAAACACTCAATGTGTCTAAAAGAATAGAATATTTGTTTTTCAGGTAAATTCAGTTCAAATATAACTTGGTCATTTGTGACATGAAAATATAGCATTAATTGTGATGAAATTGGACATTTTTGAGCTGAAAACATAGTTCATATGACCATCCACATGTTGAACAGAACTGAAATCCTGTACATTTGCAGAACTTGCATTTACCAACACAAAGTTCCTTTGGGGTTTCACTTCTATTGATTTCTTATGCACAAAGACAGAAATAAGACCTCTAAGCAAATTTTAGCCGTTTACTGTTAAGCTGGCGGGTCAGTTCTCCGTTTTTCCGGAGGTTAGGTCACTGTGACATGACATAGACCATGGGTCAGCAACCCTGGTCCTAGAGAGCCACTATCCTGCATGTTTTAGATGTGTCCCTCTTCCAACACAGCTGATTCAAATGATAAGCCTATCATCAAGCTCTGCAGAAGCCTGATAACGACTGTCAGGTGTGCTGGAAGAGGGAACCATCTAAAACATGCAGGATAGTGGCTCTGTAGGACCAGGGTTGCTGACCCCTGACATAGACCGTTTACTGACAGTGAGAGGACAGACCAGCTGACTGTTAGCATGGAGGAGGAACACTGGGCCCTCTGGATTTTTAACCCTTTCATGCATGAATTATGAGAATTTAAATCAAGATCCCCCCCCCCCCGAGTATTTTTATTCTTCTTTATGCATTAAAAAAAACCAAACAATGTGATTGAATTTTTTTTAATGAACCTACTTCTCATGGAGTTACAAAAATGTGCACTCAGCTGGACACCATGCATTTTATTTTTTATTTTTATTTTTTTTAAATGTAACCTTTATTTAACCAGGTAAGTTAGTGGAGAACTGATGCTCATTTACAGTAATGACCTGGCTAAGAGGCAGCACACAAACAGAATGAGTAGCAGCACAGGTTATATGTACAAACAACAGAACAGATTAAAAATTACATTTTTTAAGCAAAGAAACATGCATTTACTGACATACTTTGTGAATACTATGAAATAAAAACATTTTTAATGCTGCTAATCTTATGTCTTCTCACATTTTAACACACTAATACTAGTTACTCACTCAGATAATATGCAACAAAAAACAACTTGTTAAAAAAACAACAACTGGTAATTACAGTCTAATAACAAGTAGCAAATAATTTACACTCAAATATGTCACTGCAGATCAGGTTTATCAAGAACAGGAAAGGTACAGTGATGGTAAGAATGTCAGTGTATGGAATGATTCTTAAGTGTCCACTGTGTTGACTGATATGGAACTAAAACAACAAAACCCATGAATATACAAGAGAACAGCTGGAGAAGAACTGTCCACTGTAGTGACCACTATGCATGAAAGGGTTAATCTTCAATTTGGGAGCAGGCTGTGTAGAATGTGTCGTTCGTCTTTTATAAAATCTGATAAAAACAAAGCTGGCAAAAGTGTCCCCAGCTCAGAGAAAGTGAGAGAGACGGGCAAGCGAGCTGTAGGTTGAATGAGGAGAGAGAGCGCCGGTAACATCAGTAATGCAGTTAATTAGAAGAACAAAACGATGTTTTCTGACTTTGTCACAGGGGTTACAGTAAAAGTACTAAAGCAAACCTGTGTGAAGCTGCCTCACTGCTGGATACAGTGTGAATTCAGCTGAAGTTTACACCTGTCTGTCTGCTGTGTCCATTAACCCTTGAAGACCCAAACAAGCACTGGCAACCAAAATCATCTACCAGTATAACATTTTTAATAACTTCTGATCCAGTAATCCTACCAATACATGTAAATAATTGGTGTAAAATAATTTGTCATCTTTTCATGGTCATCAGATATGACCCATTTAGATGTTCAGAGTATCCATAGTTACTGTGGAAACACTGTCATCTTCTTCAATATTGGTTCACCAGTAAAACCCATGGAGATGGATCAATGACAGTGGATGGAGACACTGGGTCTATGTTCAGTTATTGATATCATTGCTAAAAAAGTAAGTTTTTCTTCTGTTTTGTCTGTTTCTGATAAAATAACCCTCAGCTTTAATCTGGGCTTTGATGAACATCTACATGATCGGTGAATTAAATATAAGAAAGTACTGGATTTTCACAGAAAATGTGCAAATACAGAGAATAATGTGAAAATAAGTCGTGATAAATCGCTTAAGAAAAGTGAAATAGAAAGAAAAATTCATTTAGCAACTGCCACCAAAGTCACACTGGGTTTTTATGGGTTAAGTAGACACACTCACAGACCTGTTGTTTTTGTGTTCTTACTTATTCAATTTTTAATTTCAAGCAGACAATGGACAAACAAATGTTATTTTTCACAGTTCAGTTTATACAGAAAAACAAAATATAATTCTCTTTTTCATTTCTCAGGCTAAATTGAATATCTGAAGGAATGGGATATGATTAAGTAATTTAAAAAATATATTTTTCTGTTATTCATTTATTTTTTTAATAGGTATCTGATAGTTGAAAACCAGGTGACTGACCCACTTGCTTTGAGCAGTTTCATGGGCGCTTTCGTAATTGGTGAGTATTATTAAAATGATTTTGATGATTTACGTGATGTGTCTTACTTGATTTAACTATGTTGCTTTTAATTTTTGAAAAAAACCAAAACAAAACATTTTGTATTTGCTACAATTGCAATACAATTCAACATTCGTAGCTAAAACTAACACAGTCTAATACAACAGTCCTATAATGATTCCTACCATAATGAAGGTCATAGTATTCATTCACTGTCTGTAATGTATAATATTTTTTTCTGAATAGGTATTTGGTGTTCCTCTTATTCAGAGACCTGTGACAACTTTGCTTGGTGCACTGTTCCAAAGGCTCTGCAGTAAATGGTGAGTATTGTGGTGGAAAAATTTACTTTTTATATTTTATACTCTTTTAATATGTTATACTGTTAAGTACATGCTGAGTCATTGTTATGTGTGATGTTTACCACTCTGTAGCAACCCCGACTTGGGGACGAAGTTCTTACCTTGAGTTGAAACCCAAACACCTAAATGTCTGAATGTGTAGATAGAGGATGGCGCCTGTATTCAAGCAAGGTTAGAGTGAAGAGGTCCTCATGACCTCTTCACGGAGCAGAGAAGGAGTAGTATGGGGTGGTACGATGTACGTAAGGAATGACATCATAGTTTGAGGGGGTTGGATTTGGTTCTATATAATCTTTAGTTTTCTCTTGTTTAGGCAGACTTCATTTACAGAGCTTTGTCTGTGATTGATTTCTCAATAAATGCATTTATTATTTTAACTCTAACTTTCTCCCTTTTTCTTTGTGTGAGTTAACAGTTGAACGGTAAATTTCCACGACAAATTGGCGTTGTCGGCAGGATTCCGTGAGTGTGTTCGGACGGGGAACGGAGATTGGTGGACTGATCATCCTACGGGCCAAAAAGCGGCTGTAGCCCCGTGGTAAAACGACACCGCGGACGGGGGACCGGCTCCGAGCCCCGCCCGTCTCACCACTGGAATCTAGACTGAGTTCAACGACATAACACACGGTGAGAAAGTTACAGTTGGGGGTTGTGGGGTACTCCCTGTGGTCCAAACTCACGTCACTGGGCACGTCACTGAAATAATAGTGGTGTGCGATTCGGGTTTATATATATAAAAACAAAAAAAACAAAAAAAAAAAACAAAAAAACAAAAAAAAAAAGGAGAGGAAAAAATATCTATAGACCTGTGTCGGGTATCTATTGTATGCAAATACAATAGGGTACAGGCGTTTTTGTGAGATTTTTTCGCCTTCAACCAAAAAGAAAATCGTATAAGGTTGCTATTGTAGGCAAATGCAATAGAGTACAGGCGTTTTTGGGAGATTTTTTCGCCTGCCTTCAACCAAAAAAAGAAAAATCGCTTGACTTGTCACCTCTGTGGCCGGCAAGGACATTGGAAGCGGGACTGCCCACAGAGGAAGAGGAGGAGACAGCCACGAAGAGGGAACAGGGGCGGGGATTGACTCGCGGCCTTGAGGGGCGGACCTCCAGACTCGGATTCCACGCCCACTGCTGGGTCTGCAGCTCTGCCTCAGGGAGGAGGAGGTGACACACACACACATGCAATGATAGCAGACACACACACACACACACACACATACGCTCAGCTAACTACTGACTCCTTTAAGAAACTCCCAGTGATTGAGTTTACTGTTAATGGTGTCAATTTGTCATTTTTAGTAGATAGTGGGGCTACATATTCTGTTATCAGGCATGCAGATCTAACACCTACACCACAGTTGAGTGGAAAAACTATTGTTTCTGTGTCGGCTGGGGGTAAACAGGACAGAGAGTGCTTTACTGTTCCGTTGACATGTGTTTCACAGGAATGTTCATTCCAACATTTGTTTTTACTCTCACCCATCTGTCCCATTAATTTGTGCGGCCGGGATTTGATGTGTAAATTGGGGGTAAAACTTGAATCGGGTCCAGAGGGGTTAATGATAACTCAGGGAAACACAGTCGTGGGCACAGGCCTCCACTCGCATTCTGTGTATACACACACAATGCTTAGGTATGCGGCTGGGGCTCCAGACTATGCATACCAGTGGAGGGTCTGTTCTCCCCAAATTACGCAAAAATGGGTCGAACTGTGCGCCAACAGAGTTCAGCCTGGCGCCCATGTTTCACCCCCTGACGACTTATATTGCGCCTCTCATTTTAGTCCTGGTGGCCCTGATTCCACATACGAGGAAAAGTTTTTCCACACAACTTCTGATAAGCTCACAGCTGGGTATATGTTTTGGGATTCAGAGTGTTGTGCTTTGTCTGTGTCTCTGACTGATAACCAACGTCTTTTCTACAGGCTTGATGACACACCGCACATTGCACTTTCCAAGCCACGTGGTATGGATTGGAAACACGTGGGCTCATGGATGAAAAAGGCCTTGTGGGTGTCTGATTGGCGTGCCACTGCTGACCCCACTGTCATGTTCTCCCCCCGGCTGGGGGATTCAGGCAGAGCATGACATCAGTGTTTCACTGTCAGAAAACTGTACAGTTAGTAGATGATGAAACGCTCATATGTGTGTCTACATCTCCCACAGATCCCCCTCCTGCCTCTGTGCCACCCGAACTGGCTGATATCCCGTCTGGTGTCTGGGCTGCGGGTCCTCATGATGTGGGTCTCGTCCGAAATTGCCCACCGGTCATCGTCACCCCGCGATCTGACTACAGGCCATGTCAGAAACAGTATCCTCTGAAGCAGGAAGCAATCGATGGCATAACTCCCGTGTTCGAAGCTTATTTGAATGCGGGAATTATAGTCCCATGTCCTGCTTCATCGGTCAGGACCCCGATTTTTCCTTTGAAAAAGGCGCGGACCCCCCCTGACCCAGACACATGGCGGTTTATTCAAGACCTGCAGGCAGTAAACAAAGCCGTGGTTCCACGCGTGCCCACGGTTCCAAATCCACACACAATTTTGTCACAAATTCTGCCATCTGCGTCTCACTTTTCTGTTATTGACCTGTCGAACGCGTTCACATCTGTGCCTGTGCATGCAGATAGCCAATATTGGTTTGCGTTTCAGTTCAAAAACAAAATGTACACATGGACACGCATGCCTCAGGGGTATTGTGAGGCCCCAACCATTTACAATTCCATTTTGGCTGAGTCGCTGTCCCACCTTGACCTCCCACCAGGTGTTGCTCTTTTGCAGTATGTTGATGACCTTCTCCTTTGTTGTCCTTCTTCACAGGCTTGTGTCGAGGCCACAAGGTCGTTGTTGCTTCACCTGGGGGAGGAGGGTCATAAGGTCAGCGCCAAAAAGCTCCAGTTTTGTAAACAGCAGGTTGTGTTTCTGGGGCACCTGATCTCTCAGAACCAAAGGCTCATCAATCCTAAACGGATTCGAGCCATTCAGAACATTGCTAGGCCGGTCACGAAAAAGCAGATGATGTCATTTTTAGGTATGACTGGTTATTGCAGGGCGTTCATTCCTGATTATTCTGAGCTCGAGCACCCTCTGTCATCATGTATTCATGGTAAGGGCCTGAATGCACATGATAGAGTTGTGTGGACATCTGAGGCTGAACAGGCGTTCACGTCTCTCAAAATGGCCTTGTGTTCTGCCCCTGCTTTGGCCCTCCCTGACCCGGCCAAACCATTCACACAGACTGTGGATGAGAAACGTGGGTTTATGTCTTCTGTTTTGTTGCAGGCTCACGGTGACAGATTACGCCCGGTGGCGTATTTCTCCACTAAACTTGACTCTGTGGCTGCGGGTCTTCCTTCTTGCCTCCGTGCCGTCGCTGCATGTGAAAAGGCTGTGGCTGCATCACGTGACATTGTTGGGTATAACCCTTTGACTGTGTTGGTTCCACATTCTGTCTCTGTCATTCTTTTAGAGCAGAAGACCTCACATCTGTCCGCAGCCCGGTGGCGCAGATATACCACCGTTCTGCTGGACATGCCAAATGTCACTGTGAAGCGCTGTACGACGCTTAACCCCGCCACACTACTTCCGACCGCTGAGGATGGAGAACCTCATTGTTGTGAGGCCGCGTTGGAGCAGACATGTTCCCCTCGCCCGGACATCTCTGATGTGCCCTTGTCAAACCCTGACTTTGTTTTCTTCACAGATGGTTCTTCTTTTAGGGACGCGTCTGGCACGAACAGGGTTGGTTTTGCGGTGTGCACGTCCGTCGACACGGTCTCCTCAGGCCCCTTGCCCTCACACTATTCAGCACAGGCGGCTGAGCTCGTCGCTTTGACGGAGGCCTGTAAGTTGGCTGAGGGCCATTCTGTCACTATCTTTACTGATTCCAGGTATGCCTTTGGTGTGGTGCGTGACTTTGGGGCCCTGTGGAAGCACCGTAGATTTTTGAAGTCTGATGGTAAGCCGATTCTGAATGCATCTCTTGTGGCACATCTGTTGGATGCTGTTCTTCTCCCTTCTGCTATTGCAGTTGTGAAATGTCAGGCGCATCAGAAGGAAGACACTGACGTCACGCAGGGGAACTCCCGAGCAGACGCAGCTGCCAGGGCTGCTGCGTCCTTGGAGGCCGCCTCCTCCTTCTTGTCTCAGCAGTCAGAGGGGGCCCCTCCCGCGTCGCTGTCTGACACACAGTCCTTTGCCACTCCTGATGAAAGGCGTGTTTGGGCCTCGTGTGGTTGTGCACTGGATTCTTCTTCTGTGTGGCGTGCTGCTGATGGGCGACCTTGTCTGCCCAAACATTTCTTCCCCTGGTTTGCTAAGTTGACACATGGCGTAGATCATGCGTCTAAGGGAGGAATGTTAGATGCTATAGCACAGTATTGGTTCACGAAGGGGTTTACAGTGGTTGCAGAGAAATTTTGCAAGAAATGTCTTATCTGTGCTGCTCATAACACTACAAAGTCTTTCCCATGTCGCTCAGCAGGTCACGAGCAACCACACCTCCCCTTTGACCACCTTATGATGGATTTTGTGGAGCTGTCTCCAGCTGAGGGTAAAAAGTATTGTCTGGTGATGGTAGACATGTGGTCCAAATGGGTCGAATGTTTTCCTGCAAAACATGCAGACAGCTCCACAGTGGCTAAGGCTTTGTTAACTGAAATTTTGCCTCGTTGGGGGATCCCAAAAAGGATCTCATCAGACAACGGTACTCACTTTGTGAACACAGCACTAACTGAGTTAGGGAAAATGCTAGGTTTTGATCTCAAAACACACTGTGCATACCATCCGCAATCAGGGGGGGCTGTTGAAAGGGAAAATAGCACCCTAAAATCAAAACTAGCTAAATGCTGTGAGGAAACAGGCCTTAACTGGGTCAAGGCCCTACCTCTGGTTCTCATGCAAATGAGAATGAGACGTAGGACTCGAAGTGGGCTGAGTCCGTTTGAGATTATGTTTGGGAGACCCCCATATACAGGTCTCCAGGCCCCCCAATTAAGCACCGGGATGACATCATTGTTGGAGCATGACATGTTGTCTTATTGTAGGAAACTCTCCTCTGAATTATCTCAAGTACAGGTATTGGTGAAATCAGCATTACCGGTTCCTGCAGAGGGGCCGCTCCATCCGCTGCAGCCAGGGGATTGGATCCTGGTCCGGGACTTCAGGCGAAAGCACTGGAAGCAGCGCAGGTGGCGAGGACCTTTCCAGGTGCTCCTGACGACGCACACAGCGGTCAAGGTTGCTGAACGTGCCACGTGGATCCACGCAACCCACTGTAAGCGGTTTCAGGGAGAACCGCCAACTGCTGCGGCCAAGGACGGGCCGGAGCATCGATCGACAGCGTAGACTGGACGACTGGACACCGGAGCTGGACACAGCTGCATCACGCACCCACACACACAAGACCCACTGGTTGAAACCTAGCGGTGGTAACGACCCCAGTGACGTCTCATATACACTTATCCTTTGCCTGGTCGCTGGCGAGTGACTGAAGACCCCCTGCCCCACACATACACTGATTCGATGACGATGGAGGTGATCAAAGGGTCAGCTGTCACCTGCATCACCCTCCTGTGCCTGTACATGTGGTACATGGACACATTCTATCAGGTATCTGATCCTTCACCAACACATCACATTCCTGTCGCGCCCTGGTCTGTCGGAGGACAGCCAGGGTCAGAAGAGCTTCGGAGACGTCACGGCCGTGACCTCCACCTCATTGATCACCACGACTATAGCGATAACGCATGGTGGCGAGTGACACGTGATCTGACACGACGTGTCACTAATCAGTCTTCCTATGTGTGCAGTTTGATGCCACACAGCTCACATGAAGATACTCTGTTCGCTCCTTATCCTCTCTCGATCAATCACACACTGTTGACAATGATAAAGTGGACAGTGGGTGATTGGCCGTCTGTCGAAGAGTATCCCTGGCTGAGGTGGAAACCCAACATGACCTTCAGAAACCCCAGAAATTTCTCTAGAGATACTAATACTACTATGGTACAGAAAAATGTTGTTTTTCGGCTGAGAGACATGTCTAATCCTTTTTTCATTCCACAGTTGTGCTTCCATTCCCCAGTCACAGAACACACACGTTATAATTTGGGGCACACATCTGGGTGTAACATTACTCTCAAGGTAGCATGTGGGTTAGCAAATTGTGAAAACAGGACTGATAAATACACTTTTCCAACAACAGGGACACTCTCTCCTTCTCCATTTATCGTCGTTTATAATCTCACTGCATTATTAGGTAAGTCCCCACTGATACGGTATGATTCTAAGACTAATGTTACTACTACATATAATGACATACTAGCTTTAACTCCTTCTGATTATGGGTATGTCTGTCCTACAGATATGGTGTGGACGTGTGGTCAACACTCTTATCTGTAAATGGGCAGGCACATGTCACCTCTCTTATTTGGTTCCAGCTATCTCCAAATTGACCATCAGTCCAGTTATGTCACCGCCTCACACCCGTGTAAAACGGGACCGGATTTCAGGTGGCCATAAGTTTGCAATCAGTATTATTCCCATGTACGGCCCTGCTCGTTTATCTTGGTACATAGAGGAGCTTTCAGCGGAGCTAGAAAATCTCACGGCGTCAGTTGAAAGAGGATTTGATGCTCTTACCAGTGAGATGAAGGCTCTCCGCACTGTCACGTTACAGAATAGGGCAGCTTTAGATCTCCTATTGGCCGAAAAGGGAGGGGTCTGTCATCTTATTGGCGATCAGTGCTGTACCTATGTACCTGATGTTACTGCTAACATGTCAGATGTCCACAATCAGCTTGATCACCTTAGACGGGTCCTACATGAGGAAAACACTGCATACACTACAACAGGTTGGGATTTTTGGGGCTGGCTGATGTCTGGGGGATGGAAGACAATGTTGATGAAAATTGTTGCTATGATTTTTGGTGTGTTTGTATTACTCCTTGTATTATCCTGTTGCATCATTCCAATAATACGGTCAATGATCAGCAATGTGATTGGTACTTTTAGTATGGTACTGCATGAAGTGATTGATGATGATAATAACGATTGTGATTTTGATGACTTAGATGATTTTGAGGATGACGAAGAAAGCAATGTGTAATCCTGTAATCCTTATGGTTTGATGATCATTTATAATCTTTATATATCATTCATAATCTATTATTGATACTCGTTCGTAAATTTTATGTTTTTACATGATTGATTTGGATAAATAATCAAAAGGGAGGAAATGTGGTGGAAAAATTTACTTTTTATATTTTATACTCTTTTAATATGTTATACTGTTAAGTACATGCTGAGTCATTGTTATGTGTGATGTTTACCACTCTGTAGCAACCCCGACTTGGGGACGAAGTTCTTACCTTGAGTTGAAACCCAAACACCTAAATGTCTGAATGTGTAGATAGAGGATGGCGCCTGTATTCAAGCAAGGTTAGAGTGAAGAGGTCCTCATGACCTCTTCATGGAGCAGAGAAGGAGTAGTATGGGGTGGTACGATGTACGTAAGGAATGACATCATAGTTTGAGGGGGTTGGATTTGGTTCTATATAATCTTTAGTTTTCTCTTGTTTAGGCAGACTTCATTTACAGAGCTTTGTCTGTGATTGATTTCTCAATAAATGCATTTATTATTTTAACTCTAACTTTCTCCCTTTTTCTTTGTGTGAGTTAACAGTTGAACGGTAAATTTCCACGACAGTATTCAAATTATTTTGTTTGATTTGATTACACAGACTTTCAAAATTTATGTATATGACAATGTTGCTATCAGTTTCTGAAATATTCACCTAAAGATTTTGTATAGTGTGCTAAAATGTCCAGAATATACACATTATCCAATTTACTGGATCCACATTTTTAGCTTAGCAAATATAGTCTAATACAACAAGCCTGCAATCAATCCTACCTTCATAAAGGCTATTGTGTGATCTTCTTAACAGTTTCAAAGAGGTGTGTCTGATATTAAGAGTGGCTGTCCTAAATGGGAAAAAGAAGAAATTCCTCTCACAAAACAATTCAACTGCACCATACACTACAGCCTCCAAAATGACCAGTTGAATCAACATCTCACTGTTTTAGCACTGTAACACTGTATATGATAACCTTCATGAAGGTAGGATTTTTTTTTTTTTTTGCAATACTGTTGTATTTTACTGCAGTCGTTTTTGCTTGATAAGTGAGTATGCATTTGAGTAACACAACAAAATAACTTTGAAGAAGTGTGGATCTGTTCAGTGAGGAAGCTCTGTTGGGTGTGTTTTAGGTTGGCTTGCCTGTAACTCCCCCCCCCCAGTGGATGTGGTGGTGTAAGGAGTGTTCAGTAGTCGTTTCAAGTACGTTAGAACTACTTAACCATTACAAACTCAAACATCCACATTTTGGACACACCACCCATGTACATATTCCAAATGTCCATGCACATTTAAGACATGGAATACTTTAATTGTACATCAAAGTAGAGTGCATTCCACACAGGTTATTCACTTTCAAAAAGAACTGACTTCTTTCAGCTGTCACTTATATGCATGCAAGAATTTAGCTAACGAAAGGGAGTACTTTGTTCGTATCAACGCACATCTGAGAAGAAATGGAAATATTTCTTGCATGTTTATGGGCAGTAGTTTTCAAACCAATGTTTATGGAACGTTTAAGTCTCATACGAGGCGCAGACATACACCTCACACCCTAAGTGATTTTATATCAAGTATTGTGGAAACAACTAAATTAGCATCACCACCATTGCATGATTCTTTTTCTGATTGCCAGGACGAGGAGTGCGTGGAAGAGGAAGTTTCTGATACATCACTAGATTCACTCCACTGGCTCCCTGTCTTATATCGTTTTCATTTCAAAATTCTGGTGCTAAGTTTCCGGGCTCTACGTGGCCAGGCCCCTGCATACATTGCTTCCCTGATTCAGCCCTACAGCTGGGCTCGTAGCCTGAGGTCTTCAGAACAGCACCTGCTGACGGTTCCACACACCTGTTTTAGCAGACACGGTGACAGGTCCTTTAAAGCTGTAGCACCACGTCTGTGGAATGACCTGCCTCTACACCTACGGTCCATGGACTCTGTAGAGAGTTTTTAAAAAACACCTCAAAACACTCCTGTTCAAACAGGCTTTTTAATTTCCCAACTGAGTCAGGGCCACCACAAACTGATTGCACTTTATGCATTCATCATATTTTAAACTGTTGTGTTGAATTTGTTTTAACAGCATAATGCAGTAATAAAAGATTAACGCAGGCCAATCCCAAAACAAGTTTTCTGACTCAAATTGACCAAGTATTCTTATTAAACTGGCCACTACAGCATAATACTTCTAGTCATATATTTATGTGTTTTATTTGATTTAATCTTGTGCCTTTTGTGACTGTTCACTCTGCAGGCTGATGACGAAGCCTTCCAAGGATCCATTGAGGACACCATGGTAGGAATAATACATTGTCAGACCAGGAGAGGCCACCAGTAAACCAGAGGACATCGGGGTTGTCCTTGAAGGCCAGATGGTACTGCAGGATCTGGACAATGTTGCTTTTGGTGTTGCAGTGTTGTTGGGCTTAATGTATGCTTTGAACCTCAGCTGCCCCACTGAACTGAAGTATACCTTTGAAGTGCTCCAGAAAGTTGTGATGGAGCTCGACAGTGACACTCTCTAAGAAAGCCCAAGTTCTTAAAAACAAACTGTATCAGTAAGCTGTTGCCAGATATGACGTGGGTGAGACAACAGTTCACCGTGTTTGCTCCTTGGGATACAGAACATTGTTGCTCTTTGGTTGCATTGATGATGCTTTGTGCACTGACAGAACTCACTTGCACTGCCTTTATATTTGCTACATCATATTTAGTTTAAAAATGGGGAGCCTTGCGTGGAGCATTGCTTAGCTTTAACACTTCTGGACCCCAGTCTACCATGTTAGTCCGTTGGAATATGGACTGTTTATTGCACTAGTACTGGACTGAAATGTTGCAACTCACATATTGCCACATTATTTTCATGTATGTTTTTGGTAATATTTGTTTTTTACGTGTGCTTACAAATTGGATGTCAGAAGTGTTTGTGTTACTCTGACTGTTGTTTTTTTGCTCCACGCTCTTTATAACAATTGTTGATATTGTAAAGGGAAAGGCTACTTTGTTGTGATTATTGCCATTTGTTTTTGTCCGCACATACCCCATTGTGATGCATTGTTACCTCCGCCAAGGAGGTTCTGTTTTTGCCGGCGTTGGTTTGTCTGTCTGTGTGCAAGATAACTCAAAAAGTTATGGACGGATTTGGATGAAAATTTCAGGAAATGTTGATACTGGCACAAGGAACAAATGATTACATTTTGGTGGTGATCGGGGGTGGGGGGGGGGGGGGGGGGGGGCATTGGGGCCCACTGATCTGCCTTGGCGGAGGTCTGCGCTCTCCGAGTGCTTTTCTAGTTTATTGATGTTTTGTTTTCAGTAGGAAGCTGGTTTAAGGACAGACAGTACTTTGTTCTAATAAGTGGTGTGTCCATACATTCATACATATATTTACACAGACATTCATACTGTTAAAAACTCCACTTCCTGGTTGGGGAGGGGCAGGACCTCACCTCACCTATCAGGCCACACCCAACCCTTTAAGAGGAAGGATCAGGCCCAGCCCATCCTCTTTTTCCCTTTGTTTGACGTAGAGCATGTGGCCTGAAGAACAATCACTTAAATGCACAGACTGGATGGATGCATACCTGAGTGAGTTATTTTGTGTTATTGTTAGTTGAATATCCTTGAACATGTTTCGAATTGTTTTAGTAATACAGTTATTGTTTCCCTTTGTTGAAGATTTAAAATCATCTCATCCAAATCATCCTACCCATGTCATCACCTGAACTGTTCCACCTGTAAATAATCTGCTTGAAGAGAAAATAAAGCATTATAAACGGAATCCCTGACCAGTTATTATATCTGACCGTATGCCAATGTAGAAGTTTTAATTATTCCAACACAAATCAGCCCTTCAACCTCAGCCTTCATAGTTTTTACACATACCTTAGATTTTTTTTTTCTGTCTCTCATTAGCAAGCTGTTTTAAGGACAGACGCTACTTTGAATAAGTGATGTGTCTATACATTTACATACATGTACACATTCAGACTGTTGTGGACCATTCTTTATTGGTGTTTTGTGGTCATTGTTAATTCATGTTTTGTTTTCATTAGGAAGCTGTTCTAAGTACAGAAAGTAATGCATCATTGGCATTAAAAAAGCCATTCATTGGCTCTGATTGTATTTTCTGCTTTCATGGAACCAAAAACTGGATTTGCATTTTAATGTTGAGTACATAGAATCATCAGATAACAAAGAACCATACTACATGGTCAAACAAAGTTTTTCGTCACATGAAAAAGAGCGGGAAGAAGTGTAACTCATAAACTCCCACGCCCTTTTTACAAACTAATAATTGAATTAAATCTGCTTCCTTTGCTTTGTTGACACCCTTTTTTTCTATATATTTTTACAATAACACAAAACATCAACACAAACCTGCGGTGGTCCAGAGGTGCAATAACCCAAAAAATTATCCACTGTGAAAAAAAGAGAACCGGCCAAAAAATTATTGGCCCACGCAAAAGGGTCCCAGCAGGGTTTAGGTTTGTTAGGTGTGTATTTATGCTAAAAAGGGTGTCTAATTGTGTTAACTTACCTTCACGAAAAATTACAAGTAACTAAAGTCAGTACAGGGCATTTGGAGGTGAAGGATTTTTACTTTAAACTAGTTTGTTTCTGGGGTTATAAAAATAAACTAAAAAGTTAATTCTGAAAGATTAAAGGATATTATCTTGTCAAAATAGTTGCGATGAATTGATGTATTGATTTATTTTAGAAATAGCAAAACTGGACAAAAGTAGGATAATAGTGGATAAGTTGTTTATTTTTTTTATAAATAATGAAACTGATGGAATGTTTTGATATATGTTGAAATCCAGCTAAAATAGGGATGGAAACAGTATCTGTATGCTTTTTAAGAATAGGTCTGTAGTGAGAGTTGTTGTTACATAAAAAGACCACTAGGTGTCAGACTAAGACCATGTTATGTCCATGGGGGATCCAACTGTTTAGATTTACCTTGAAGGAAAGATAAAGGATACCCCATATCCATATATTAATTTAAAGTTAAGAGTTTAATATTAGAACATTAATGAAACTTGTTCAAATAAATCTTTTTCACTAATCTAATTATGTACTTGGTTTTCTTGAATTGATTATGTTAATATCTTAACTGAAAAGGTGTATTACTTATTGTCATTATCCTGATTATTGCTTGATGGGATGATACATTTAAAAATCCTGAAGGGACAAAATCATTCTAATGAAATGTTTGTTTTTTTCTTTTTGTTCAAATTAATACAAAAATAGATAATCTTAATTTCGTTGTGAGTCTAATGACTACTGTAGAAATTGCTGTATTTATGAAGCTGATGAGAAACCGTAGTTAGAAAAGCTGTACTTGCATTAATCAAACACTAAGTGTCACTCTGAGACCATGTTATGTCCATAGGGGATCTAAGGGTTCAAACTTACCTGGAAACATGGAAGACACAATAAGGCAACTACAGACATTAAAGGTTAAAAATGAGACCCAGTGTATTAGAAAATGTATTTAAACATTAAATATCATGTATTTTTATTCTATATCAAATATTTTAAATCTAAAAGATATTTAAAAAACAAACAAACCTCTAAATGTGATTCTATTTCCAATTTCCATAATAATACATAAAGTGAAATTAAGTAGTTAAAGCTCTAACTTTACATAAGATTTTGCTTTTTTTTTTTTTTTTTGACTTTTTAATGTTTAATAAAGAATATTTTCATGTATTAAAACAATCAAATTACCTAGAAATATATATATGAATAATTTTCAATGAGACTAAGTTGTACAATCCACTGATAAAAACTGTATTTGGACAGTTTATCAGTGCTTATACATGTTATACATTCACAAAAATACATTTATTTAACATTTTTGTTGTGAAATCCCCCGTAATTACACAAGATATTTGTCAATTAACAAACAGGTCTTGTTAAACTCACAGATCAAATACTTCTTTTACGGTTAATTGTCAGTAATTTTGTCTTGTTTTATTTTTATTTTTTTACTGTATTAAACTTTAAATTAACAGTTTAATCTCATAAATAGAAAAGAAAATTTCTGACATTATGATACATTTGCAAATGTATTTTAACTGTATTTTTCTGTGAAAAAAGAAAAAAATTCTCTTAAAAAATTGATTTTTTTTTTGTTATTCACAGTTACAGTTTTTTTGTGTGTGTTATTTTACATTTGACATGTAAAATCACAGTCTATTTTTGTCATTTCATTGTTATTTTCCTGTATCTTGAAAATACAGGAAAAGTCTGTAAAATAAACAGTGAAAATTCTGTTAAATTATAGATTTTTTTTTTTTACAGTGAGGGTCTGATTACCTAATAACAAAAAGTGAGTGAAATCATATGAAGTGTTTCATCTTGCTGTGCTGTTCTGCAGAAGATGCAAAAGCCTTTTCCTTTCATTGCATTAGTTTCTGAAAAACTATTTCATATGTGATTCATGCAGCAGAAAGGCATCTCCTCAAGCTGCACAGCGTTCGTACTTTGACTGAAATGTACTATATTGATCTCTAATAGTTTATTTTACATTTTATAATAATAACCTACTATATACAGGGTGGGGAAGCAAAATTTACAATATTTTGAGGCAGGGATTGAAAGACAGTGTATGACCAGTTAGTTTATTGAAAGTCATGAGAATTTATTTGCCACAAGAAAACTGACATAATAGAAAATGTTTTTATTCTATGTGTCCTCCTTCTTTCTCAATAACTGCCTTCACACGCTTCCCGAAACTTCCGCAAGTGTCCCTCAAATATTGGGGTGACAACTTCTCCCATTCTTCTTTAATAGTATCTTCCAGACTTTCTCGTAATAGTTTTGCTCATAGTCATTCTCTTCTTTACATTATAAACAGTCTTTATGGACACTCCAACTATTTTTGAAATCTCCTTTGGAGTGACGAGTGCATTCAGCAAATCACACACTCTTTGACGTTTGCTTTCCTGATTACTCATATGGGCAAAAGTTTCTGAAAAGGTATGGATAATAGTGTTAGGTATGATTATGACATCAATATATGTTTGGTTTCAGAACAATTGATGTAGTGCCTGCTGAGAAAAAACAACTAAATGTTCATTGTAAATTTTGCTTCCCCACCCTGTAGAAATAATTTTTGGAGGAATGATGAATAATAGTCATGTGTTGTATTATGTACTTTAGTGCGTACAAACATCTGTAATACATGTTGCATCCATCCATTGGAGCATTTCAGGTCATTCTTAAAAAGATAAAACCTATATTGCATGATTATCCAAAACTTTTAATGTCTGCAGATGCAAAAAAAACAAATATCAGTGTTTATCTGTACCTACACATATGGACAAACAGTAAAAGGACACGTCTTTATACTTTACTTTATACTGAGTTATAAGCTGCCTCTTTATGAAATGTTTGAAGGAATGTGACAGAATCAGTTGTGGTGAGGCTGTGCACAGGGTATAAACCTGATAAAGCATTGCAGAAGGAATATTTTTGTGTTGCCAGTCTTTCTTTGTTTTTTTTTTTACTTTCCTAGACATGAGCGTCAGTCCTTGGTGTGTTTTGTATTTCAGTATACATGGACAGTCTATTGACTCTTAGTTGTTTTCTTGGCATTTGAAGGATATTGACATCCTCTGTTTGTTCACAGGGCCTGAAAGCGACTAAAGATGCAAGGCTCCCCCTTTTATATTGTACCATCACATTCTGTTGTGTTGTATGTCTGTGTTGGAAGGAAGACACACACGATTATACACGGTGTAGTGTGGTATTTGCTTTCTCCTCTTTTAACACCAGCCCATAAAAAGTTTACTGAGAGCCCTCCCTTCTGCTTTCATCAGCATATCACTTTGAGCTCCTATTATGCAAATGAAATCACAGCTCTATAAACCATATGTAAATGGAAAACACAAGCATGTCCAGACAAAAAGAAGAGGGGAGAGAGGACAGCCCTGTCTGTTTCCTCTCCCAACCTCAAAGTTTTTAGACCTAAGCCCATTTGGAATAACTGCAGCCAGAGGACCATTATAAAGGATTTGAATCCAGCTGATAAAATTAGAACCCAACCCAAATTGTTGTACAGTGTAAATCAAGTAGGACCACTCAACACGGTCAAACGCTTTTTCTGCGTCGAGGGAAACCACCAGACCATTCACAGCGTGCTGCTGACAGAACTGAATTGTGTTTAGAAGACGTCTGAGGTTATTACACAAATTGTGACCCTTAATAAAGCCTGTTTGATCAGTATTTATTACACAGGGCAAGATACTTTCCAAACGTGTTGCAAGAATTTTAGACAGAATTTTTAAATCAACATTAAGCAATGAGATGGGTCTGTAAGAGCCACAATCTATTTGTTTTTTTTTTTTCAAGGGTGGCATGCCGTTGAAAACAAAAATCTATGTGTAAAAAAAAATGTCTGACAGTGAACACAACATTGGTTCAGTGAAATACACTTGGACTGTTTCACCACTGGCTGCTTTAGAAAGGATGGGTTTGTCAGATAGTTTTCATCAGAGTAAAACCCCCTGTTCCCAATAAAACTAAACTTGTAGTTTCTAAATCTACCAAGAAGTTGTTTACCAAAAAAACCCCTAAAGATATCATTGACAGCTGTTTAAAACATGTGAGTGTGTGTGTGTGCTTGGCGTAGGTGTGTGACGTCAGTGTAGACAGCTGATATGAAGATGAAGAATCTATTATATATACTATTATAAGAACCTATAAATAATGAAAAACACTCATTTTCCTCTTTTGATTTAGTGTAAAAAAAAAAAGCCAAATTACACAAAATGTTTACATTTAGACAAACCCTTTTACAAAAACTGTGACCCAGAGCAAATATGAACAAACTGAAATGTCTTTAGAGAAGGATGTGGAATCTGAATAATATTCTGTCTGTTATTACATGTTTTGTGTGTTTGTGGATCCACTGTGATCTGTGAGTTAGAACATGCATGTGTAAATGATAAACTGGCAGGATATTGGTAACATTGCACTGACCGTTCTGTAGAATGTTGAGGTCGTTCATATTTGTTCATGTTCTGTTCAAGTACAGCTTGTACATGTAAACATTTTCATTTTTACAGAATTGGACTGTTTTGTTGTTTTTTTTTTTTACTCAAAGCTTTGGGAAATGTATCCAGATCCATTTATTCTCATCCAGTTCTGTGTGTTTATTCTATTACAGAAATAGCCCATGTTTTGGTCATATTCCAATCAGATCTGTAAAAAATTCAAATTCCAATTTGATATCATTGATACTGATTTATTGGATCAATCCACTTCCTATCTGTTATAATGGGAAAATTTTTCAAAGTGGCACCAAATCCAGAATCAGATCCGGATCGAAATAATTTCAATCCCTTGTGCTGACATCATCATACAGAAGCTGTATACCAAGTTTGAAGTCGATCAGAACTGGAGTTTCAGAGAAAAAGACGATTGAAATGTTTTCCCCTTAAGAGCCCATGTTAAATTTCGTGTCAGTTCCAGATCCAGAAGAAGATCCTGATCAGCATGTGGACATTATGTTTGGGTCATCTCCCCATCAGGGCTGGACTGGAGAAATTTACACTGGATATCATTTAGATTTACCGAGTTACTGCATCCATCCACTTCCTATCTCTGACAATGGGGACATTTTTCAAAGTGGCACCAAATCCAGAATCAGATCCAGATCCAAATAATTTCACTAACTTTTGTTGACATCATCATAAAGAAGCTGTATACCAAGTTTGAAGTCAATTGGAATTGTAGTGTAGCCCGATGGAAATAAGGGGATGGGTGTGTGTTAAAAAGTAAAAAAAAAAAAAAAAAAAAAAAAAAAAAAAAAAAAGCATAAATACATAAATACCTAAGTTCATAAGTGGAATACAAAGGGTTAAAAATTAAAACCATTTCAGTGTGGGAGTATTAAAAAGATCATGTATTTGTGAAAAGGTATGTAACTTTGTTGAGTTTATGCATTGTATTGTTTACAGGATGTTACATGCAAAGTGTTTGTTAAAATACTTAATTAAAAATAACAATATTAATAATATGGGAAAGTTGCGCAAATGTTTTATGTTTTGTTAAAAAGTAATGAAAATGTATATTTTATGATATGTGTATCATGAGCTTGGAGAATAGTTCGGGGTCAAGGGAACAGGAAGTAGGAAGTAGAAGAGAGGAAACCTGGTGAAGACGACGGGCGCGTGTGTGTATGAGAATATGGAATAACACAGACAGTGTATTCAGGAAGAAAAGAACACCAGTTTAGTTCAGGAAAGTGGTCGGACAGATGACAAACGTGACTTTAATGGTGAGAGACTCTGTGTTGTAACAGCACTTCGACTAGAAGTCCAACGTTAAAAAAAAAACACACACACAGACTGCGACCTCAGTAAGTTAGCTGCATGTGGCTAGCTATGTACGGACTAAGCTAGCAGGTTAGCTAACCGCTAACTGCAGAATGTACGGAGGACCCAGACTGAGCCCACAGCAACACTGGAGCTGACGGACAGGAGGACTGCCGATTACCGGATTCTGGATTTCCATTTCCCTGGACGTGTGGATTAACATTTCTCGGGAGCTGGTGATACAGGTACCTTTTTGTGTTTTTTTTTTTTACTGCCCTATGAGGTGAAGAGGCCATTTGGTTTTAGGCTGCAGCGCACAGGCCTGCACAGCCCTTATAAACTGTGTGTGTGTGTGTTTTTTGCATTGTAAATGGAAGATTTCAAGTGCATACAGTGTGGTTAAAGTGCTCACAGTGTTTATAAAAGGGTTCATTTCAAGGGTAAATGTTTTAAAAAAGTACATTAAGTTACATTGCACTAAAAATGGTCTAAAAAATAAAATACTGCCATAGTTTAAATAATCGTTAATATTGTAAGAGATTACATACTTAACAAGAACCCAGGTTAGCTACCCCTTTCAAAGCAATGAAGAGCAAAGGGGCGCTACAGTAGTTTCGGAGAAGAAGACGATTGAAATTTTTGTTACAGATGACAGACGCCACATGACGACAATAGCTTACAGGCCGAAAATCAGTTTGCAATTTACACAGAAGGATGTGGATGATACAAAGACACAGTTGGGCAATCCAAAACAACAGAGTAACACCACCCAGACAGACTTGTACAAGGTATGTGACAGTATACTGGTCATGTCTGATAAAATAGAGTATCTGGAGTCTCAGTCCAGGAGAAACAACCTGATGATAGATGGCGTTACAGAGTCACCTGGAGAAAGCTGGACGGACACAGAACTAAAAGTGAAAAAGCTTTGAAGTGAGAAGTTCCAGTTCCAGAAGCATGTTGAGATGGAGAGGGCTCACTGTGCTGGAAAACCTAAAGGAGACAGACCAAGGCCCATTGTGGTCCGACTTCAGAAGTTCAAGGATAAATCCGAGATACTACAGAGAGCCAAATGCCTCCGAGGTACGAAAATCTATATTAACGAGGGCCGCACAGATGCTGTTTAGATAAAACAAAGAGAACTAATGCCAAAGCCAAAAAAACACTGGCCTACATTGAAACTACAATGGATCCACATCCAGAGATAGATCCTGATGATAACTTTCTTTCTACCATAGCAACGGATTGCAATGATTTCACCCAAGAGCAGTATGAAAATGATATTGAATCAGTAGGTAAGTTGTCAATCATATATTTTAACAGCAGAAGTATGTATAAACATTTTATTTCCATCAAAGAATATTTCAACAGCACTCATCCATTCAGTTTCATTGTAATTTCAGAAACCTGGTTTGACATTGATAAAGGTATTGACTTTTGTCTAGAGGATTATGAATCGAGATATATGAACAGAAAAAAGAAAATGGGGGGTGGGGTTGCACTATATATTCATAAATCAGTAAAATGTATGGTCTTAACAGAGATGACATTAGAAATAGATGAAACGATGGAATGTGTGACTGTAGAGATCCACAATGAAAAGAAGAAAAATGTAATTCTAAGCTGTGTATATCGATCACCTGGTTCAAGTATTGAACTTTTCAGTGAATGGATGGAGAAACAATTTTCTCCTGTAAAAGAAACTAAACTAAACTAAAAACTATAGCTGACTTCTTGGACATAATGTACAGTATGTCCCTTTTTCCATCAATAACTAAACCAAACAGAATAACATCACACAGTGCCACGATTCTAGACAATATCTACACTAACATCATGGGAAATCAAACCACCCGTGGCCTGCTTATATGTGACATCACTGATCACTTCCCTGTTTTCACTCTAAGGATTGGAGTACAGTCTACAGGGAATCAGACGTGGAGAGTGCATATGGTAATTTCTTCGATGTATTTATTTCTCTGTATAACACACACTGCCCTGCCAAAGAACTCTGCATAAAGAAAAAGAAAATAAAAACACCCATGGCTTATTAAAGAAATAATAAATGCTTGTAAAAAGAAAAATAATCTCTATAAATCGTTCATTAAGTTACAAACTAAAGAAGCAGAACAAAGATATAAGACTTACTGAAATAAATTAACAAACATAATCAGAACTACCAAAAAGCAATATTATAATAAATTATTATATAAAAGTAAGAATAATATAAAGGAACTTGGGATTTATTGAACAACTTAATTAAACAAGGACCTACTAAAGCAGCATATTCTGACTACTTTATTGATAAAAATAGTGTAAATCACAGCATGAATAACATAGTCAACTGATTTAATAGTTTTTTTGTAAATGTGTGCCTGGAGTTGGCTGCAGATATTCCCAACCAAGGTGATGACCAATGTAATGAAACCATTAAAAGGAATCCATATTCAATTTTTCTGTGTGCAACAAATGAGCAGGAGGTGATAAACACTGTTCTAACGTGCAAAAGTAAGCTATCCACTGACTGTCATGATATTGACTTGATTGTTAAAAGAGTCATAAATAACTTTGCAAAACCTCTAACCCATATCTGTAACTTATCCTTCCATTCAGGTCGTTTCCCAAATAAAATGAAAATAGCAAAAGTCATTCCACTGCACAAAAATGAGAGTAAACACAGCTACACAATGTACAAATTTTCCAGGTCATATGAAATCTGGAGTTTGTAGACATTTGTGGAGGGGGCATGTCTACGATGTCCAGATTTTGTACAAACCCATCGTTTTTAAGAATCTTTGTGACCTAGGTATTAGCGCTCTTTCCTTGAAAATGACAACATCCGGTCTCAGAAAATGAAAAAGACGGGCACTTTTGGTCCATTTTCCATTTTTGTCAGGTAATAACTTTCTTTTTGTTACTAGAAAGAGAAAACGAACATCAAAGAAGTAACAATAAATGAACAGCATTATGGTTCTTTGTAGCAACGACACCAGCGCCACCACCTGGAGCTCCTACAGTATAGAGGGTCTGCACATACGTCATAAATGAAGGACAACTGGACTGGACATGGATCTGTATGAGCTACCAAAGAACAAGTGGTCCGTGAACACTGACATGTGGACACAAATGGAGGATCCAGACCTGATCCAGGGGGGAGGGGATCATCGCTATTTGGACCTGAAACAGATATACATGGTTTCATCAGGACTGACAACCAGGGTCCAAAACTAGGGCCCAGAACCAGCTGATCCTGAGGGTCCAAAACTAGGGCCCAGAACCAGCTGATCCAAAGGCTCCAAAACTAGGGCCCAGAACCAGCTGATCCAAAGGCTCCAAAACTAGGGCACAGAACCAGCTTATCCAAAGGTCATTTCCAGTCGAGCGTGGACTGACCCCAGTGAATATATGCATGATCTACTTGGACTGAGCAGATTTACTGAGTCTTGTTCAGATCCAGTCCTTTATCCAACACAGATACTACTGCTGTGGACCAGCAGGGCACCACTGGATTCTGGGAAATTAGCAGATTTACACCACCTGTTTTTAAATTGCAACATTATTCTTGTAATATTATGGTTTTATTGTTGGAATATGACGACTTTAATCTCATAAACGAATGACATTTTTCTGAGTTCTTTTTAGAACTACAATTTTATTCTCAGGACATTGTGATTCTTTTTGTATTCGACTTTATTCTCATAAAATGACAGGTTTTATATCGATGTTTTATGACTTTATACTCGTAGTCACAAAGTGTTTTTCTTTTCTTCTGTGGTCCTAATACTCCGTCGTAGCTTTATTCTCCAGTTCCCATGTTTTTGTAAAACTAGGTTGGCCTCAGTTTCCGTTAGTTTACTTATCATGTAGGAGCACAAGGTTCACAATCACAAAATGAAGACAAAAACCAGGAAAGATCTGATCATGAAACCAAGAGCTGCACTAAGACGGAACGTTAGCCAAAACAATAGGTCATTTAAGGTATAATTTTACCCAAAAATACAGCATCAATGAATGTTAGCTGACACCAAACAGGATCCACAGATCTAGGTTTGGTTTCCTGGATTTGTGGATCCATCTCCTTCTCTTTTTATCGTCTTTGGGTGTCTGTAAAACGATAGCTCCGACTGCTTTAAGAACCTGTTCATACAATCAATCACACAACAGCTCTTTCCCCATTTTTAATTAAATGTTGTTCTTCAGTTTAGACAGGATTGAAGCCAACGCTGTCACTCATCTCCCTCTCTCTGCCACTCAGTGGGTGGAACTGCGGTGACTTCCGCTAGCGCTGACGTCACGTGCAGACCCTCTATTGTTTGCCACAGACGTTCGAGCCTTCAGGTAGTGAGTACTCCACTTTACATTTCAGTCAGGAGCTTTGATGTCACTTTTTTCTAACTTCAATCAAGTCACAATCCACCAAATCATCTCATAATGAAGTCCAGTTAAAAGATTGTTGTGTCTGGTGCAGCATTAACTGACAGTATGTGAAGCTGGGAGCAGCCGGACTGGGAAGCCACACAACAAAAGAGGTGAGGTGGTAGCTTTGCCAGACGGTCACTTGTTTGACATGAACTTTTGATTTATATGAATAATGCATCTCTTCTTTCCTTCAGAACAAGCTGCTTCTGTATCTGAGCCATCAGAAACAAGTGACCGCTGCCAAGGTCCATCCAGGCTTTGTGTTAACGGTGAGCACAAACCCAAAAATGTTTTTTTTTGTTTTTGAGTTTTGTTTTTTTTTGACACTTTTATAAACATTTTAGTTTTACAAAACATGAACATGAAATTGAGGTCTAGGTATGGCGATTATAACATCAAACATGCATACAACATCAAATGCGTTTATTAACTAGTACTGTCACTGTTTGTAAAGTCTGTCCATTTTCTCCAGCGCCTTTTTCAGGGCTCCTCCTGGAACCGCAGGGTAAAAGTCAGCTGTTCTATCAGTCAAATGTTTTCTGCGATAGAAATAAAAAAGCCTGTTGCGGGTGACTCTTTCTGTAGCCAACATTTTGTTGTGACTCTTTTAGCTGATGTCAACAGAATCTTTAGGAGATAAACATTGTCTAAATCCAGTTTGTCTGGGAAGCAACCAAGATACAGTACAGTAAAGGAGCAACTGATGTGAAACTGATGTTTTGCTGGTTTTGAAATGTACAGACAGATTAGAAACAGCCAGATGAACGAATAGAATAGAATAGAATAGAATACAATAGAATAGCCTTTATTGTCATTGTGTGTACAATGAAATTAGGAAAATTAATATCGTTAGACACTTCTGGACTTTCTTTTTGTTACTAGAAAGAAAATGAAAATCTGTTTTTTAAATTTGGTTTCTCTGTTTTGACACTGAAAAAGAAAAACACCTTGAAATTCCATTTTAATTTGTCTGTTTTAAAATGAGAATCAATTACCCACTAGTTTTCCTTTTGTTACTGAAAAGAAAATCCAATTACCAAAAGATACACTGACTGGTTTTTAACAAGCACATCAGAATGTCATTGTGTATGCTCTGTGTATACCAGGGCTCACCAACACGGTGCCCGCGGGCACCAGGTCGCCCGCAGGGACCACGCGAGTTGCCCGCAGGCCTGTTCTAAAAATAGAACTAGTTCAGGGTTCTCCAACACGTTGCTCGCGATTTACCGGTGGTTCGCCAAGGGTCACTAATATAAGAACACAAAGTTGATTCGTCATTTGGTAGAACAGGTCTAAATTTCCACCCAACCAGAATTACAAGTGTCCTGTTCCCCTCCCGAGATGAAACGGTCAACTAGCTGTCAATCAAACTTTAGCGCTGGTTTTCTGCCTGTCATTGGAGAGGGGCGGGGCCCAGGATGAGCCGGATGCCAGGCAGGTAGTGGGTTTAGCCCCGCAACGATGTCCGCTGAATATAGTCAGGGAGTTATTTTCACCAACAGTGAGACACGGACTTCTGTTTGACAAATGTGAAAGACGAGTGTGTGTGTGTGATCTGTGGGTGGAGCCTGGCAGTCGGTAAAAGATGCAACGTGGAGCGGAATTTCACCAAAGTTCACAGCAACTTTTCTGGAGATTCTCCAGTGGGAATCAGCCTCCGTACAGAGAAGGTAAAAGAGCTGAAAACTAAAGTCCAAAAACAACAGTCCATGTTCACTAAACTGACCAAGGCCAGCGCTTCAACAGAGGCATCAGTAAAGTGGTTCACATCCTGGACAAGCGCAAACATATGTACACTATCTGCGCATGCGCTCAGACAGCTGGAGTCGGACCTTAACAGGTGCCTCTGCGTTTGACTCCAGTGTGATGACTGTAGAAGTGACGGGGATGGTGGATTTTTGTGCACAAAGTTCTGGTTTTAACTGATATGTTTTGACAGCATGTGTGAATTTAGAAAAGGTCAAATCTTTCAGAAATACAGCAGTACATCCAGGTGAAGTTTTATTGTGTGAGTGACAACATTCCTTTTCACAATTTCAAAGTATTAAAAATGCACATACAGGTGTGTATTATTTGTTTTAATAATTCTATAAAAATATGCAGGATTATTCCATTTCTTGATTTTTGACAGAATATTAAAATATTTAGGAATACAGCATGCAAGTGCTTGTATTTGTTTTTTTCTACTTTTGATTTTCTTAAAGTAAAATAATAGTTTCATATTAACACTTTTTAAGTATTGCAAATGTTAAAACAAAGAAATATAAATAAATAAAGAACACAATGTTACAAACGTATTATACAAAATATACGTATGTACGAAAATTAGCTATGCAAATAAACGTTGCTAAATTAGAGTAGCCCTCTAGCAAATTCATTAGGTAAAAGTAGCTCACAGAAGAGAAAAGGTTGGTGACCCCTGGTGTATACAGTGACAATAAAAGGAATGTTGAATCTTCTCCCTCCACTCTGTTCTCTGCATGTGTTTCTAACTGCCTGTCTAACCCCCCTACTTCGCTTCGTGTCTCTGTCATCCCTTCTTCTTTTACTGTTCTCTCAGTCTGACTGGGGGAATGGGTGAGGAAAATGGAGAGGGGCCATTTTTCCAGACCACAACTCCTGCCAAACCCCCTGTGCTGGCCAGCGAGTAGGAAGAGAAGGAGGAACTGGTCAGAAACCCTCTGTAGAGTCCAGACTGAGCTCTCAGATTTGGTGGGAAACACCGCTTGAAACCCCGACCCCTGCCTTGTGTTCCGTCTTATGTGTTCAGTCAGACAGCGTTGTGCCAGATCTTTCCTCATACATCACTCATATTTGATTTCTTTTTTCTCTCTTGTTTGTGTTCAAAGCTTGAAGGGGCTTTCTCCACCTGCCCCGTTCAGTGACGACGAAGACTATGATCTGGACTGGCTAAAGTGACATGACATGCAACCACAATAGTGTCTGTTTTGTTTGAATGGTCAACACTGTAGTAAGTAAGTAAAGTTTTATTTATATAGCACTTTTTAAAACAACATGTTACAAAGTGCTTCACATAAAGGAGACGGATAAGAACAAATAGGAAAGACGAGAATAAGAAAACAGTTTCAACATGCAGATAGAAACTTTCTGGCACAAGCAACACACACTGAACGAACACCATGGTCACATATGTCACAAACAACCCCTAAGACAGACCCACAACCAACACTGAATACAACAACACACAGACACAATATAGATGGAAACAAACCTCCATACACAAATATATGCACATGCACACACACACACACACACACTACACTGTCCTGATTTAATGAAATGCTTGTTTATAAAAGTGAGTTTTTAAAAGTCGCTGAAAGGTGGATAAAGAGGAATGTGGTGCTTTCCCATCTGTCTGCGAGGAGAAGCTCATGCTGATGAACTGAAGGAAAAGTCAAACAGATGAACAACTTCTCTGCAGTTTCACGTTGACTGAGCTGCTGTCACAGCTTCACGGAGGACAAAACTGCAATCCCTGGCTTTTATTCTGGTTAAAATAACAAGCCTGTAATTCACAGAAACTGCTTTTCTTTAATTGTGTCATATCTGTGGTGATACGATTTAATGCCCAACTTTTTACACAGCACTGTAGCAGATATTTAGTTGGATCAGCAGTTACCCTGTTGACGTCTGTGGCTTCAGACTGTATCGTGAAATGGTTTTTAATTATTAGCTCGCTGCTTTAAGAATAACTTTGACACAATTTAGCTAAAATGACATTCATTCCTGAATATAAATGAGATGAAATTGTGGCCTTCATTGCCCATCATAATGTTTTCATTCATTCATTTTCTGAACCTGCTTTATCCTCACTAGGGTCGCTGGAGTCTATCCCAGCTACACAGGGGCGACGGCGGGGTTCACCCTGGACAAGTCTCCAGTTCATCTCAGGGCTGAACATATAGAGACAAACAATCACTCACATTCACACCTGTGGGCAATTTAGATTAACCAGTTAACCTATCGGTGCATGTCTTTGGATGGTGGGAGGAAGCCGGAGTACCTGGAGAGAACCCACGCAGACACGGGGAGAACAGGTAAACTCCACACAGAAAGGTCCCACCCCCCATCGACGGTGTTGGAATGGAACCCAGGACCTTCTGTCTGTGAGGCACCAGTGCTAACCACTGCACCACCGAGTCACCCATCATAATGTTTTGTTCATGTTAAATCTGTTTTTGTCTGCCATATTTTTGTTAAGTCCTTTGAAGATGTTATTTTCTCTCCTCCATTTGCTTGTTAATTTATTTCTCTGAATATCCACTGCACATATATTCATGAAACCTGGATGAAGCGTAGAGCGTCGGCCATGGATGAACCCAGTAGTTTCTGGAGCAGACATGTACAAATTGGATACTACTTTTTTTTTTTTTTTTCTCATTGCAAGATTTTGATTGAATTAATGAGTTTCTGCGGAGGTATGTCCTACTTTTTTGGTTTTTCACATTGGTTTACATCTATTGTATATTTATTGTATAGTTAATTACTTTGAATCAATGAGCCTGGTGCTTGTGGATCAAATATTTGCCACCAGATACCACTGATTTAATTATTGCCTTTGGAAGTTTTTGTTGAAATAGTAAAACTAATTATTATGTTGGAGTTCAGTGTCATGTGAAACTTCAAAATATGGAAATGAACAATCATACTATTAGATTTAAGTGTCAAAACATGAATTCAAACCCAATCAGATGTTTGTTTTAAAAAGATGCAATAATATTTGTAATTTGGACTTAAATCTAATGCTGTTTATTGTAATGTACATAAAAGCCTGAATTATTTAGTTCAAGGCTGTTGTAAATTTGTTTTTCCATTACTATATTTTTTTATACTGAAAATGTTGAGTTGATGTTGTGACTCCTTTGAGCCAGCAATGAGAGCTTAAGGCCCTCGTAAACCGTTATTGTAGCCAAACAGAAGCACCGCACCGGTCATAAACTTAGATCAAAGCCCAAACTAATATGAAATATTCGGTTACAGTCATGTAAAAGGTAGGTTTATTCCAGTGGCATTAGGTTTTGTGTAGGGTTATTAGTTGATTGTTGACCTCAAAATGAAAGACAGTTTTGCATATATTTTGTTTAATTTATAAATTTTTATTTCTTTATTTTTTTCATTTTTCTCCTATTTTTTCATACTATACTTACAAATATATATATATATATATATATATATATATATATATATATATATATATATATATGTATGTATACACATAGGCCAGAACATGGCATGGAGAAAAAAAACTGCTCGAGGTGAGGCAGGAAGAAATTAAATACAATTACATAAATAGGTAAGTAAATGAAAGTAAAGGAATAAACAAAAAGAGAAAAAAATAAAAATAAATTACAACTTAAACTCTTCACATAAGGCTTTAGTCTTCACAGCTTTAGGGTTAGTGCAAAAGTTAAGTGTGTCTAGATAGGATTTCAAATAAGATTTAAAGACCACAGAGCTGGGTTTCTGGTTGGCAGACTTGCTTGTATGTATATGAAATTTAGCTAATAAGGAAATGAGATTAAGAAGAAACGATTTCCGAACAGGCAAATCAGTAATAAAGAAACCAAATAAAATATCTTCAATTTTGAAGTTAAAAGAAATATCCAGCTTTCTATTAAAAAAAAAAAAGATATCACACCAAAAAGTTGAAGAAAAGGCACATTCCCAAACAAATGAGTTAATGTTTCATCTGAATTATGACAAAATGAGCAAAAGGGGTCGACACTGATCTTCTACTTAATCAGAGCTGAATTAGTTGGATAACACCTATGGGACAGTTTTAAAGACACCTCTGTCACTTTATTGGAAATGAAACACTTCCTTGGTAATAACCATACCTTTTCCCATTCCACATCAGAAATAAATGACTCCAAAAAAAGATGGAAGTTGGCTTCCAAATTGTATCCCTTTGAATCACTTCTCTGATGCATTTATTATGAGGTTTTTTTTTTACTCAAGAATGGATGTAAATTTCCTGTGTATAATTCTGATTGTGCAGTTTGAGGGCTATTGGTTGTTGAAGGACTAATAGAAGATAGCATCAAACACAACTGCATATTCTCTAGGGAGTACCAGAGTTTTATATTCCAACCAAAATTCACTGTAAGTAAATAAGTGACCTTCCCTGTTAAACAACTGACAGACAAGCAGTGTTCCGTAATCAACCCAATTCTTTAAAAACAACGACTTACGTTTGAAACATATATTGCGGTTATTCCACATACAGGGTGTCCCATAAGTCTCCATACATAGGAGACATAATCCATTCCATGGTTCTAACATGTATTTCTTTCTATTTCTTCTTTCTAGTTCTTCAGCAGTGGAGGACACGCATTGAAATGTGTTCCTGACAAAATGGCAGTCATATAGAGCATATTGTAGAAATCAAAATGGTTTATGTCAAGAAACGTTTATTTTTCCTATGTATGGAGACTTATGGGACACCCTGTATAAGATTTGTGAGGGGAAAAGTTATGGAGGACCAACATAAAAGTAAGTGTTGATGAAAATGATAAAGTTGCTTTGGTCTAAATCCGGTATTTCCTCCCGTTTGCAAAGACATGAATTTGCACGTACCCTTGCCTCTGATTGGCTAGAAAGGCTCTTCCGCGATTGGCTACTTCAATCTTTATTTATTTTATTTCTTTTACTTATTTTTAATTATTATTATCTTTATTTGACTTGATTTGAGGTGTTTACTCATTTCCAAGGCAGGCTGTCAGTAGTGGTTTTTTTTTTTTTTTTTTTTTTTTTTTTTTTTAGAACGTTCAGGTGGAATTTTGGGGGTGGGAGGGGTGAGGCGTGACGTAATTTTCATAAGGGTTAAATACAGTGTCGAGCTGACTACAGTTGGGACAGCACGTTGGTTCAGTGGTCTAAGCTCATGTCTCGCGAAGCAGATGTTGTGGGTACGAGTCCAGGTGGGAACCCCTATGGTCAGACGTAGGTGTAGACGCAGATGCTGAGGGAGGGTGCTAAGCGGAATGACGTGGGGCGTGTCCGAGTTCCAAGTAGGGGTTGTGCGTGCGTGCGTGTCTGTGTGCGTGGGTGGGTGAGCATGGGTGAGGGTCGCTGCGCTGGCGTGTTGTCCTTTTGGGTGTGCGTCCAAAATTACGTCATCCACATTCTAGAATAGAAATAGAGAATGCTTTTTTTTCTTTTTTTATGCTGTACAGACGCATTAATAGGGGTGAATGGATGAATGCAGGGAGGTATGGTTTTGTATGTTTAAACCTAATAAATTATATTAAATTTATAATTATATTAAATTTGTAATTATATTAAATTATAATAATATAAATTTATAATTATATTGTATAAATTTATAATTATATGTATTAAATTTATAATTATATTATATGAAATTTATAATTATATTATATTAAATTATAATTACATTATATGAAATTTAAAATTATATTATATTAAATTTATAATTATATTGAATAATTCTTTTCTATCTTTTTCCTTTTTTTTTTTTAAATAGACATAATAATATCAGGACACATCTACAGCTTGTAGAACTTGACATTTAGTTATTTGACATATTGTGACTGACATAAATGCCAAGTTGTCAATCATTTTTAGGGTAAATATCAAAGCAGTATTTCTTGTAAGTTTATGTTGGATTAATTGTGCAGCTCTAGTTTTAGCCTTCCTGGATGCACCGCCACAGGGATTCCCATATTCAGTCATTTGTCCATGTTTTGTAGAGGGATCCTCTGTTTGTTTTCTTCATGGAGCGGGACCTGCTTATGTGACCGTGGCACAGACAGTCTGTGCAGGTGTCCGCACAGCTGCTCTACCGAACTGAGAAGAACAGAAGAAGGGAGAAGAAGAGCCCGAATGAGCCAGTGTGTGTGGAAGTAGGTCAACAACACAGATGTGCCTGACCAAAGAGCATTTAATAAGAAAACAAGAGCTTCTGAAGGGGACAGAAATCAGTAGATAATTTCTGCTAGTGGCAAAACAGGCCGAACCTTGTGGAAGGACGGAAAAGGGTGTAGAAGCTTGTGGGCTCTTGTGGAGAAACAGCCCGTGTGTTTACTGTGTGTACCCATGGAAAAGCTGCTGAAGACGGCCTGACCCAACTCTGCTTTTTTCACTCCAGCTGTGAGTTTTTGAACTTCTTTTAGGAACAGGACTTAGTATTCAGTTCCAGTGAATTAGTTTAAGAATAGAGTGATTTGGTCTTCTGTTAACGGACGGGTTTTCCCGTCAGTTGAACCTCCAGAAGGAAGGAAACAGAAACAAATGGAAACACACTGAAAAAAGGGCAAAGGGAAGGCGCTTCACTTTTCAAATATGTACTTGGCATATACAGCACAGTTTAATTCATAACATATACAACAGTTTAATTGTGTTCTTCCTCCTAACATGTGTGGGTCAGGCTGACTTCTGAAACACTCCTGCTTTAGGAGGAAAAGCTCAGCTGCACTCGGACAGTTTTTCGCTGGGACTCAGAATAATGCTGCTTTGGACCACTCTGTACAAGGTAAGGATGAATTTAATCTTATGCAACGTTATTCAGAATGACTTTATGCACTGTTTTCACAGAGCCAAGCTGTTCTATGCTATTAGCACCGAGCAACATGAATCTGTCAGTGTCAATGCTAAGGTTAGCTTAAGCTACCACTTACGTTAGCTACACGACGTTGGCGAGTCTTAGTTTTATATTCGGTCATATTTCTTGAAATGTACACACAGCGTATGTTTTGTGTCGACTTCAGTCTAAAGTGTGTGCTTTCAAGAGGGCTGTTGACAACTGAGCTTAGTTTAGTGGGGCAGAGGCAGTTGGAAGCGGTGCAGAGGAGAGCTAACATGATGGTTCTGGTAAACATCATTCTTTACATTTACATTACGGCTAAAATTTCCTTAGGGGGTCAAATGAGTGGCCATTTTTGTCAAAAGAAAGTTGTAAGAAATGCATAGAACTGTGTTGAAATAATGCTAATCCATTTGTGCACAGACTACTGATATTATTTGACAGTGGAACCTATATTTTCATAAATATTGGATTTTAATAGCAGGTGTATGTGAAAACTTTTGCTGGTGGACGGACGTGACATTACCCATGATGATCTGGTCAGTACCAGTACTTCATTAGTAATAAACTTACGGACTTACTATTGCTAATTCTCCTCTTATTCATACATGTTAGTATTGTGGATCTAAAACAATAACAGTTGACACAAAAACACTCAATGTGTCTAAAAGAATAGAATATTTGTTTTTCAGGTAAATTCAGTTCAAATATAACTTGGCCATTTGTGACATGAAAATATAGCATTAATTGTGATGAAATTGGACATTTTTGAGCTGAAAACATAGTTCATATGACCATCCACATGTTGAACAGAACTGAAATCCTGTACATTTGCAGAACTTGCATTTACCAACACAAAGTTCCTTTGGGGATTCACTTCTATTGATTTCTTATGCACAAAGACAGAAATAAGACCTCTAAGCAAATTTTAGCCGTTTACTGTTAAGCTGGCGGGTCAGTTCTCCGTTTTTCCGGAGGTTAGGTCACTGTGACATGACATAGACCATGGGTCAGCAACCCTGGTCCTAGAGAGCCACTATCCTGCATGTTTTAGATGTGTCCCTCTTCCAACACAGCTGATTCAAATGATAAGCCTATCATCAAGCTCTGCAGAAGCCTGATAACGACTGTCAGGTGTGCTGGAAGAGGGAACCATCTAAAACATGCAGGATAGTGGCTCTGTAGGACCAGGGTTGCTGACCCTGACATAGACCGTTTACTGACAGTGAGAGGACAGACCAGCTGACTGTTAGCATGGAGGAGGGACACTGGGCCCTCTGGATTTTTAACCCTTTCATGCATGAATTATGAGAATTTAAATCAAGATCCCCCCCCCCCCCCCCCCCAGAGTATTTTTATTCTTCCTTATGCATGAAAAAAAAAAAAACAATGTCATTGAATTTTTTTTTTTTACCTACTTTCATGGAGTTACAAAAATGTGCACTCAGCTGGACACCAGCATTTTATTTTTTATTTTTATTTTTTTAATTTAACCTTTATTTAACCAGGTAAGTTAGTGGAGAACTGTTGCTCATTTACAATAACAACCTGGCCAAGAGGCAGCACACAAACAGAATGAGTAGCAGCACAGGTTATATGTACAAACAACAGAACAGATTAAAAATTACATTTTTTAAGCAAAGAAACATGCATTTACTGACACACTGTGTGAAAACTATGAAATAAAAACATTTTTAATGCTGCTAATCTTATGTGTTCTCACATTTTAACACACTAATACTAAGTACTCACTCAGATAATATGCAACAAAGAACAACTTGTTAAAAAAACAACAACTGGTAATACAGTCTAATAACAAGTAGCAAATAATTTACACTCAAATATGTCACTGCAGATCAGGTTTATCAAGAACAGGAAAGGTACAGTAATGGTATAGAATGTCAGTGTATGGAATGATTCTTAAGTGTCCACTAGTGTTGACTGATATGGAACTAAAACAACAAAACCCATGAATATACAAGAGAACAGCTGGAGAAGAACTGTCCACTGTAGTGACCACTATGCATGAAAGGGTTAGTCTTCATTTGGGAGCAGGCTGTGTAGAATGTGTCGTTCGGCTTTATAAAATCTGATAAAAACAAAGCTGGCAAAAGTGTCCCCAGCTCAGAGAAAGTGAGAGAGGGGGGCGAGCAAGCTGTAGGTTGAATGAGGAGAGAGAGCGCCAGTAACATCAGTAATGCAGTTAATTAGAAGAACAAAACGATGTTTTCCTGACTTTGTCACAGGGGTTACAGTAAAAGTACTAAAGCAAACCTGTGTGAAGCTGCCTCACTGCTGGATACAGTGTGAATTCAGCTGAGTTTACACCTGTCTGTCTGCTGTGTCCATTAACACCTTGAAGACCCAAACATGTTACTGGCAACCAAAATCATCTACCAGTAATAACATTTTTAATAACTTCTGATCCAGTAATCCTATCAATACATGTAAATAATTGGTGTAAAATAATTTGTCATCTTTTCAATGGTCATCAGATATGACCCATTAGATGTTCAGAGTATCCATAGTTACTGGTGGAAACACTGTCATCTTCTTCAATATTGGTTCACGCAGTAAAACCCATGGAGATGGATCAATGACAGTGGATGGAGACACTGGGTCTATGTTCAGTTATTGATATCATTGCTAAAAAAAGTAAGTTTTTCTTCAGTTTTGTCTGTTTCTGATAAAATAACCCGCAGCTTAATCTGGGCTTTGAGGAACATCTACATGATCGGTGAATTAATATAAGAAAGTACTGGATTTTCACAGAGAAATGTGCAAAAATACAGAGAATAATGTGAAAATAAGTCGTGATAATCGCTTAAGAAAAGTGAAATAGAAAGGAAAAATTCATTTAGCAACTGCCACCAAAGTCACACTGGGTTTTTATGGGTTAAGTAGACACACTCACAGACCTGTTGTTTTTGTGTTCTTACTTATTCAATTTTTAATTTCAAGCAGACAATGGACAAACAAATGTTATTTTTCACAGTTCAGTTATACAGAAAAAACAAAATGTAATTCTCATTTTCATTTCTCAGGCTAAATGAATATCTGAAGGAATGGGATATGATTAAGTAATTTTAAAAAATATATTTTTCTGTTATTCATTTATTTTTTTTAATAGGTATCTGATAGTTGAAAACCAGGTGACTGACCCACTTGCTTTGAGCAGTTTCATGGGCGCTTTCGTAATTGGTGAGTTATTATTAAATGATTTTGATGATTTACGTGATGTTTTTACTTGATTTAACTATGTTGCTGTTAATTTTTGAAAAAAAAACAAAAAACAAAAACATTTTGTGTTTGGCTACAATTGCAATACAATTCAACATTCGTAGCTAAAACTAACACAGTCTAATAACACAGTCCTATAATGATTCCTACCATAATGAAGGTCATAGTATTCATTCACTGTCTGTAATGTATAATATTTTTTTCTGAATAGGTATTTGGTGTTCCTCTTATTCAGAGACCCTGTGACACTTCTTGCTTGGTGCACTGTGTCCAAGGCTCTGCAGTAAATGGTGAGTATTCAAATTATTTTGTTTGATTTGATTACACAGACTTTCAAAATTTATGTATATGACAATGTTGCTATCAGTTTCTGAAATATTCACCTAAAGATTTTGTATAGTGTGCTAAAATGTCAAGAATATACACATTATCCAATTTACTGGATCCACATTTTTAGCTTAGCAAATATAGTCTAATACAACAAGCCTGCAATCAATCCTACCTTCATAAAGGCTATTGTGTGATCTTCTTAACAGTTTCAAAGAGGTATGTCGATATTAAGAGTGGCTGTCCTAAATGGGAAAAAGAAGAAATTCCTCTCACAAAACAATTCAACTGCACCACACACTACAGCCTCCAAAATGACCAGCTGAATCAACATCTCACTGTTTTAGCACTGTAACACTGTATATGATAACCTTCATGAAGGTAGGATTTTTTTTTTTTTGCAATACTGTTGTATTTGACTGCAGTCGTTTTTGCTTGATAAGTGAGTATGCATTTGAGTAACACAACAAAGTAACTATGAAGAAGTGTGGATCTGTTCAGTGAGGAAGCTCTGTTGGGTGTGTTTTAGGTTGGCTTGCCTGTAACTCCCCCCCCCCTGGATGTGGTGGTAAGGAGTGTTCAGTAGTCGTTTCAAGTACGTTAGAACTACTTAACCATTACAAACTCAAACATCCACATTTTGGACACACCACCCATGTACATATTCCAAATGTCCATGCACATTTAAGACATGGAATACTTTAATTGTACATCAAAGTAGAGTGCATTCCACACAGGTTATTCACTTTCAAAAAGAACTGACTTCTTTCAGCTGTCACTTATGTGCATGCAAGAATTTAGCTAACGAAAGGGAGTACTTTGTTCGTATCAACACATCTGAGGAGAAATGGAAATATTTCTTGCATGTTTATGGGCGGTAGTTTTCAAACCAATGTTTATGGAACGTTTAAGTCTCATAAGAGGCGCAGACATACACCTCACACCCTAAGTGATTTTATATCAAGTATTGTGGAAACAACTAAATTAGCATCACCACCATTGCATGATTCTTTTCTGATTTCCAGGACGAAGTGCATGGAAGAGGAAGTTTCTGATACATCACTAGATTCACTCCACTGGCTCCCTATTTTATATCGTTTTCATTTCAAAATTCTGGTGCTAAGTTTCCGGGCTCTACGTGGCCAGGCCCCTGCATACATTGCTTCCCTGATTCAGCCCTACAGCTGGGCTCGTAGCCTGAGGTCTTCAGAACAGCACCTGCTGACGGTTCCACACACCTGTTTTAGCAGACACGGTGACAGGTCCTTTAAAGCTGTAGCACCACGTCTGTGGAATGACCTGCCTCTACACCTACGGTCCAGACTCTGTAGAGAGTTTTAAAAAAACACCTCAAAACACTCCTGTTCAAACAGGCTTTTTAATTTCCCAACTGAGCCAGGGCCACCACAAACTGATTGCACTTTATGCATTCATCATATTTTAAACTGTTGTGTTGAATTTGTTTTAACACAATGCAGTAATAAAAGATTAATGCAGGCCAATCCCAAAACAAGTTTTCTGACTAAAATTGACCAAGTATTCTTATTAAACTGGCCACTACAGCATAATACTTCTAGTCATATATTTATGTGTTTTATTTGATTTAATCTTGTGCCTTTTGTGACTGTTCACTCTGCAGGCTGATGATGAAGCCTTCCAAGGATCCATTGAGGACACCATGGTAGGAATAGTACATTGTCAGACCAGGAGAGGCCACCAGTAAACCAGAGGACATCGGGGTTGTCCTTGAAGGCCAGATGGTACTGCAGGATCTGGACAATGTTACTTTTGGTGTTGCAGTGTTGTTGGGCTTAATGTATGCTTTGAACCTCAGCTGCCCCACTGAACTGAAGTATACCTTTGAAGTGCTCCAGAAAGTTGTGATGGAGCTCGACAGTGACACTCTCTAAGAAAAGCCCAAGGTTCTTAAAACAACTGTATCAGTGAGCTGTTGCCAGATATTGACGTGGGTGAGACAACAGTTCACCGTGTTTGCTCCTGGGATACAGAACATTGTTGGCTCTTGGTTGCATTGATGATGCTTTGTACACTGACAGAACTCACTTGCACTGCCTTTATATTTGCTACATCATATTTAGTTTAAAAATGGGGGAGCCTTGCGTGGAGCAATTGCTTTAGCTTTAACACTTCTGGACCCAGTCTACCATGTTAGTCCGTTGAATAGGAACGGTTTATGCACTAGTACTGGACTGAAATGTTGCAACTCACATATTGCCACATTACTTTCATGTATGTTTTTGGTAATATTTGTTTATTACGTGTGCTTACAAATTGGATGTCAGAAGTGTTTGTGTTACTCTGACTGTTGTTTTTTTGCTCCACGCTCTTTATAACAATTGTTGATATTGTAAAGGGAAAGGCTACTTTGTTGTGATTATTGCCATTTGTTTTTGTCCGCACATACCCCATTGTGATGCATTGTTACCTCCGCCAAGGAGGTTCTGTTTTTGCCGGCGTTAGTTTGTCTGTTTGTCTGTCTGTTTGCAAGATAACTCAAAAAGTTATGGACGGATTTGGATGAAAATTTCAGGAAATGTTGATACTGGCACAAGGAACAAATGATTACATTTTGGTGGTGATCGGGGGTGGGGGGGGGGGGGGCCATTGGGCCCACTGATCTGCCTTGGCGGAGGTCTGCGCTCTCCGAGTGCTTTTCTAGTTTATTGATGTTTTGTTTTCAGTAGGAAGCTGGTTTAAGGACAGACAGTACTTTGTTCTAATAAGTGGTGTCCATACATTCATACATATATTTCACAGACATTCATACTGTTAAAAACTCCACTTCCTGGTTGGGGAGGGGCAGGACCTCACCTCACCTATCAGGCCACACCCAACCCTTTAAGAGGAAGGATCAGGCCCAGCCCATCCTCTTTTTCCCTTTGTTTGACGTAGAGCAGTGAGCATGTGGCCTGAAGAACAATCACTTAAATGCACAGACTGGATGGATGCATACCTGAGTGAGTTATTTTGTGTTATTGTTAGTTGAATATCCTTGAACATGTTTCGAATTGTTTAGTTATACAGTTATTGTTTCCCTTTGTTGAAGATTTAAAATCATCTCATCCAAATCATCCTACCCATGTCATCACCTGAACTGTTCCACCTGTAAATAATCTGCTTGA